>NW_005842823.1:598142-600347 GCF_000455745.1 Alligator sinensis | reverse complement strand
CCCCCCCCCCGCCTCCTTACTCCCCCCATCCTCTCCCTTAGGAGCCCAGCAAGACTTCCAAAGCCCCCCCCTCGCCCCGCTGCTCCCAAGCCGGAGCCTCCTACCTCTAAGTGTCCGAAGTGCGGAAAAGCCTTGTGAGAGGTATTTAAGGCACTCGAGGCGATTGCTCATTCTGCAGTGAGTTATGACTCTGCTGAGCCAAAGGTCATTAGAAAGGAGAAGGGCAGTCATAAAACCAGCACAACTAGCATGCTTTTCCTATAGAGATTATCATTATTGGCTTATTAATACACGATAATTTTGAATTATACACTGCAATAAATAGGGGAAGAGTTGACTTGTGGCTTTAAATATTTTATGAATCTCAAAGCGAACGTTTTTAAACAGCGCCATGTGCCTCCGACTCATTAACAGGGCTCAACTTTCTTCCCCGGTCCAAGTGATTATTTTTTTTTTTTAATACTCCTAATAAAATTTTTAAAAAGGGGGGTTTAAAGAGCGATCAAATGCAAATTGGCAACCTCTGAATGGGAGGGAGGGGGATTCTGCAGTTCCAAAAATAACAGCTTTGGTCCTAAGTGGTTATAAAAATAATTGGAAAACGGGGAAGGGGGGGAGTGGGGGGGTCTGCATCGCTGGCATCAAATAGCATGTGCAAAAGAAACAAGCAGGGGGAAATAGTTGCATTTAAAGAGGGCTTGCCCCTGTCCTGTCTCAGCTGCAAAAATCTGGAGCATTTGGAGCTTCTGAACGCCTCGAAATCAAAACTCGAGGTCATCTTTAAATGCAATGAGTAAATACAAGGAGATGCTTTGTAGGGCTTAAAAAACCCATTAGAAACAAACACCCCCAGTTGGCACATTTGGGGGAGTTTTCCAGGCAGTGAGAGCAGCCATCAGACTCTTCATATCTTTACTGATTGGGGGGGGGGGGGGGGGGGGGGTTGCAGGTTGTGGTGGGGGGGGGTGGCGAGTTTAAGCAGCTCTCTGATGAAAGAGGCTTGCTCAAGCGCCTGCCAAAAGCTAAATTCGTCGGATGATATAAAAAGAGAGGGGGGAAAGCCAACCAAGACAATCAAAGTCAGCAAAAACTTACGGGAAGTTTTCCATCCAGGTTCACACACATCGATTGTCTGACCCACCTTTCCCTGCCATAGATGTTGGAATTGAAAATAACGTCCCGGCTGAGCTCCCTAAGGCAGGAATAGACCCAATGTCTCCAGCAAAATTGTACCCGTGCCTTCCAGCTTCCAAGTGGCCTGCAGAGATTCAAAAAAAAAAAAAAAAAGACAAATAACAGCATTTTTTGGGGGTGGGGTGCATGAATTGTCTCCACGACTTGCTTCATTAGAAATAAACCATATTCAGCAAAAATAATCTTAAATCCAGTCCTTACCCCGAATGGAGCATAAAACACAGGTCTTTCCTCTCCCTTTCCGAGTCCGGGGCATCGGCTACAAAAGAATCCGTCTCCCAATTCAGCTTCTCGCCTAGATGAAGTGTCACCAACGTGCATCGGAGCAGACAGACACGGGCGTTTCGTTCAGGTGAATCCCGCGTTATCCACCGCCCTGCCCGGCTCGGGAGACTCCCAGCAAAAGATGAGAGACAGAGATATCAAGCTATCGTGTTCTGGTGTGGGTGTGTGTGTATAATATACACTTACACACGTGTGTGTATATATATATGCGTGTGTGTGAATGTATCAAGGTATCATTCTCAAGCGGTAGATATGTATGTGTATGTATATATATACATATGAATAGATATATATGTGTATACACATACACACATACATATACACACACATCTAGACATACATATACATATATTACATACATACACAGACACACACAGACACATACATTTGCAAGATCTCACACACACCCATACACACATATATACTGTGTGTGTATGCATGTGTGTGTGTATATATATATAGTATGTGTGTGTATATATATAGTATATATATATATACAGTGTGTGTATGTAGACACACACATATTTATACAGTGTGTGTGTGTGTGCACACACACACATATATATATATAATATATATATATTGTATACATATACACACACTGTATATATATGTATGTACATATTTGCAAGATCACATAAATTCACACGAAAAATCCCCTCACGATGCCTGGCCTGCTAGGAGAGCAATCAGAGACAGCTACCTTCACACAGCAACCATATTTCT
>NW_005842823.1:578964-598111 GCF_000455745.1 Alligator sinensis | reverse complement strand
CCCTCTTTTTCCAAGAAGCAAAGCGTTTCCCTTCTTATTTACCACTCTCTTCTAAGGCACAATTATTCTCCCCTCTGCCACGGGAAGGATTGGATCCCAGGAAGCTCCGCTGGAACAAAGCAGGAAGGAACCTAGGGGGAGAAAAGGGAAAAAAAGAAAAAAGAAAAAGACACAGAAAGCAAAGTTCGCTTCGTAGATGTAGCCGGGGGACGCGACATCTTCATTGTTCCTTTGTTACAATTTGCATCAAGGCGAGAAGGGGGGAAAAAATCTCTTCCCATCTCAATGGAAACTTTTTTTCCCCTCCTGCCCTTGTGCCGGGAGTCTGAATCCGAGCCGGCTCCTCTCTGTGCCTGAAGGAATACAAGTTCTGCTGCTGGGAAGTCCCCCCCCGCAAAAAAAAGAAGGGGGGAGGGGGTGAGTTTCAGCTGTTGTCCTCTGGTTCGAGACATGAGCAAAGAAATAGCACACACACACACGGACACACACCCCTCCAGGGTGAGGGTTTTTTTTTAGGAGAAAAGTAACACACACACATACTCAAGGGCAAGTGATTTTAGGAGAAAAATGGCACAGACACACACTCAAGGGCAAGGGGGTTTTTTTAGGAGAAAGGTGGCACACACACACTCAAGGGCAAGGGTTTTTTAGGAGAAAAGTGGCACACACACTCAAGGGCAAGGGGGTTTTTTAGGAGAAAAGTGGCGCGCGCACACACTCAAGAGCAAGGGGTTTTTAGGAGAAAAGTGGCACACACACACTCAAGAGCAAGGGGTTTTTAGGAGAAAAGTGGCACACACACACTCAAGAGCAAGGGGTTTTTAGGAGAAAAGTGGCACACACACACACACACCCCCTCTAGGTCGAGGGTTTTTTGGAAGAAAAGTAGCAGGCTTGGCTGAAATCTCCTTTTTTTTTTCTCTTTTCTTTTTTTTTCCCCTCTTTTTTTGCAACGTGGGTTGTATTTTTTTAAAGGCTCCTGCAGGTAATAAGTGGTGCATAGACGGGATTTTTTTTTTCTTCCCCTCCTTGTTTACAGCTCGAGAAAGCAAAAGAGCCATAAATCTTTGGGCAGCCTACAGAGACACGTACATTTGTATGCATCGTTAGAACCAGCTAATACCTCAGCCTATTAGCAGACCATGTAGACTTGGAGTTTCCGGTGTACATTACCTTACAGTTAAATTCTGCAGGAAAGGGCATCGCGAATTAACATAAACTATATCCATCATATTGTTTGTCATATTAGATTAGTCAAGCGTGGATGTGTGTGTGCGCCTGTGTGTGTGCGTGTGCGTGTGCGCGCGTGCCTTAAACTTTTTTTGAAGCCTTCCAGGGCCCTGCTCGTTTCAGACATTTTTGCATAAATGCCATAAATCACAGGCTGGGGTTTGTGTGTCTGTGGGTCTGTGTGTGTGCGAGGGGGAGATAAGTCCAATTATGGAGCAGAAGCAGCGCGGAACTTGCGAGGGGGACGGTGGAAATAAGGACCTGGGAAGGAAAGAGAAGAAAAGGCAATTAAAACAACAACCACAAAAAAACACCACCCATTAAGAAAGAGAAGTCCTTAATTAACAAGAGAAAGGGCAGGAGAGAAAGTAATGAGCTCCATCACACTGGCACCCAGGGGGAGGGGGAAATTAGGTAGCGAAAAATGTGTATTGTCTTTTAATACACACACACACACACACACACACACACACATATTATAGTCTATATGTATACATTTAGGAAGAATTTTGCTATTTGAGTTGGTCTAATAAAAGATGTCAGATTTACCCAAAGAACCTTGTCTACTTATATTATATTAATCTCACACACATGGGCATATGTGTGTGTGTGTGTGTGTGTGTGTGTGTTATCTCATGTATATGTGTGTTATATATAACAGCAACATCCCCACCCCCCTTTGGCCTCATGCATTTGCCTCTCCCCACCCTGGCTTTTAAAGAATCTTTCTTGCTTGCTTTCTTGCTCGCTTGCTTTCCCCCTGCTACCTCACTTTTTCATCCCCCGAGTGAATCCATCCCCTGGTACAAGGGGGTTGGGGTGGTCCTTTACCCTCAGATCCAGGCTGGTGCCTACTTCATGACACTCATCCCACTCCCTCTCTTCTCCCCAGCTTTGCCCACGGCCACGAATGATGCCCACGTGTCCCCCCCTGCACCCCCTCCCCCCCGTCCCCCTTCCAGATCCCTGAACTCTCCGCGTGGTGATTAATTCACACGCACCCACCCCCCTAGTGTCTCCTACTCAGCCAGTCCTGCTCGGCCAGTCTGCCCAGTTCTCCACCCCCCTACGCCCCCTCCCCATCCCTTTGCTTGCACACAGCTTATCTGAACTTTTCTTGCTCGTTTTTCTCCCCTCCTTCGCCCGTGAAAGCGTTAAAGGTAAGGGACTAGCGCCCGCGTCCAACAGCAGGCTTTTGTAGCAATGATTTATTACCTCAATCTTGGTTCACCCAGAGTTCACATGGATTTGCTGCTGCTGAGGGGTAAAAGATGGTCTCACTTGACAAGTGTGACTATTGGAAATGCCTCTCTCTCTCTCTCTCTCTCTCCCTCTCTCTTTCAAACCTCTGGGTTTCTAAAGTGCAAAATGGTTTCTAATGGAGAAGGCAACCGGAGTGGGTTGCTTTAGAGGGGGTCTTTTTTTTTTTTAATAGGGAGCTTTGCCTTATCACAGGTAGCAGAGCAAGCTCCTAAAGCAGATGCGGAGGGGAGGGTGTATACAAAAGAGTCTGGGGTTTGGAGATAGGCACAGAAAGCATCGCAGGAGCTGCTGCCAAGGGGAAGGGGGGATGGGGGGTTGACCTCCAAGCATCTTATTTGGGGGACTGAAGGGGGGTGGTGGATGGGTAATCTAGACTGTGTAGGGGCGGGGATTGGTTAATCTGGGCATTCGAGTACAGCCTCGGGTTAATAACAGAGCCATTGCTCAGTTCACAGAATAATAATAATAGCAACGATAACCTTGATAATAATAATGATCACAGTAACAACAGCAACAGTAATAATACTAGCAATAATAGTAACACCACTAGTAGTAATAATAGTAAAAGAGTAATAATGGTATTAGTAATAATAGTAATAATCGTAGTCATAATAATATCAACAATACCCCCCCTCCTTTGGCCTCATGCAAAACCTGGGTTTTAAAGAAGTAAACTAGTTTATTGAACGCATCGGAGTCCTTAACCATCCACGGTAGATGACGTGACCTGCCTACCAATGCTTCACCCCCCCGCCCTTCTCTCCCCTGTAAGAAGGGGCCAGAGAGACCCCCCCCAAACCATTTTTCAGCCCCCCTTTCCCTCCCCTTCTCCCCCTTTGCATTTTGCAGCAGAAATGTTGTTTCTCTGCCTGGAAAATCTGTTTGTGCTTTGAACAGCCGCATGCATTTCCCTGTAAAATAACCCTTGTGGGAATGTTAATCAGATGCAAATTTTATCGAGATCTAATCGCTTCCCCCCCCCCCCCCACCCTTAATATACGCTGCGAGGAAACGAGGGGCCTTATCTAAAAACGTTTTAAAATAGAGCCAGCCAGGTGCGTGGGCTGTGCGGTGCTTCCAACTCTCCCTTTTATGTGTCTCCGAGCCGCGAGATGGATGAGGAGTGCGGGCTGCTGGAGTCCCAGCCCCTACGACGGAGCGAGTTGTAGCATCAAGGGCATGTCTAGGGGTTCAGAGGGAGCCTGTGTGTACAGGGGCAGCCTATAGAGATCACCCGCCTATAGACCAGGCTGCCCGCATACATGCATGTGGATGAGCTTCCCTGTGCATATTGGTAGGCTGTACGGAGAAATTGGAGACTACAGATATCTAGCTACATCCATATGTATGTGTACACACACACACATATATTATGTGTGTATATATACAGTATATACGAATGCAAAGGGGTAGATGCACACACACACTTATATCTGCATATGTACATTATACATGTCTGCAGAGGTAGGTGCATGCACACACATATATGCATGTGTATATAGACAGTATCTATGTAGGCAGAAAGGTAGATGTGCACACACACACGTCTGTAAGTATATATACAGTATATATGTGTGCAAAGTGGTCGATGCACACACACACATGCACGCGTGTGTATGTGTGTGTGTGTGTGTGTGTGTGTGTGTGTATATATATATATATGCAAAGAGGTAGATGCCCCCACACACGTCTGTAAGTGCATAGATACAGTATATATGTGTGCAAAGAGGTAGATGCACATACACTTATGTACATGTGTATATGTACAGTATATATGTATGTGTGTGTGTATATGCAAATAGGTAGATACACGCACATACACATATGTGTGTGTGTCTGTGTGCATCTACCGTTTTGCATGCATATATACTATATATATATATATACATACACACACCCATACAGACACGCATATACATACATATAAGTATACCTATACAGGCAGATAGAGACACACACACACACACACACACACACACACACGTGTGTGCGTGTATACATATACACAAATAAGCCCATAGACACATATATACACACCCATATACCTACATGTATATATATATATATATACACACGTGTGTATCGGTATGTGTGCGAGCACTGTGCGTGCATGCACGTGACTAAATTCTTCCTCTGTAATCTATTTACAGAGACTGCGATTATACACACGCAAGATCATCTCTGCGCATCTAAATGAGTGGTTCTCAACCTTTTTAGCCCCTCATTAGATTCAAGACCCCCCTCAGCAAATGCCGGCTCTTAGTTCTCACTCCTTTTTTGACGACAGAAAAAAATAGAGCATTTTTTTTTCTGTTGCAAGGAACTCAGAAAGATCACAGCAGGTCAGCATGTGGATTCCTGCTTGAAATCGCTGGGTTTGCCCCCCTGAACCGTGCTTGCACAGTTAACAGTAGTGACACTGCAGCACCCTTCAAAGGATCTCCGTACACCCTGCTTGAGAACTGCTGACCTAGCTATACAGTCTGTTCTATAAGTCCCCAGGTCTATGAGTGAAGTTGAATGCCTCTCATAGACTAGAAAGAGACCACAGCCAGTATAACTAAAAATTGCTTTGCCTTTATATAGCGAGATGGATGTAAATGATATGTGTGAGCATTTGTGTGCCTCTACCATCAGGGCTCATATGTATAGGGATACCTACATGTATATGTATACACACACCCTTAAACACATACATAATATACTGTCTATATAATCTAGATGTTTATATATATATCTATCTACCGGTATGTGTATACATAATTTGGTATGTATATAATGCATATATAGACGTAGACAACAGATCGAGATACTAGATGTGTGGTGGTGATTATATCTTATGCCTCTATAGCTTCAGAAGTATATACGAGATCGTGTGCAGGTATAGAGACATAGAGAGCCTGTGCATAGCCACTCTACCCTGTATATTTAATTTTACTCCAAAGCACTTGGAAGCTATTTTGTATTGTTGATGCCTTTCTAAAACGTCTCCAGTCGCTCGCGTTTGAACGGCATCCCCAAGGCTGCAACAGAAACCCAGAAAGGCGATAGAAATATCTGCAAAAAAAAAAAAAAAATAATAATAAATGACTAATTTAGTCTTAAGCTGTCTCTTCCTCCTTGTTGATAAGAGGTATATTCACATGAAGTTTTTTTACTGGGGAAAATAATCGTGGAGCTCTGACTTGATTGCAGTGGTTTTATGACATCTCTGCTGATTATTTTTTTTTTAAGAGATTGAAGCTACATTTTTAGAGGAATTAATTTCCTTTTTTTTTAAATTTTATTTTACAGCTGTTTGATTCCATTTTCCTTTTTTTTTTCTCTCCCCCCCCCCGAAAAAACAACCCGTAATTGATTCCCCATCCTCATTACTCTCGTTTCTAAAATCAAATCGCGTGTGCCTATATTTCACGTTGCGCTATGCTCCTTTCCCAACTCTTTCCACGTATCCTACGCGAATCACGACTGGCTGGTTCCTCTCCAAGAGAATATATATCTATCTATATCTATCTATATCTATAGATAGATATAGATATATATAGTATGTATGTATCTATATCTATGTCTATATATTAAACAGGAGATGAAAAAGAAAGGGAGGGGGAGGAATGGGGTTTATTTCTTTAACATCCGACCTGGGTCAATTTATTTCAACGGAGCGCACTGCAAACACCAAAGAAATGCAAATCTTTCTCGTGGTGAATTGGGAAGAGATCCATACATCGATCCCTTCGGGGAGGGAATAGATCACTGACTAAGCAGATCACAATTACATGCCTGGCCCTGATGTATTTCAGGGACACAGCTTCAAGACTGGATGTATTTTAGGTGGGACCTGGGAGGGTTTCCACCAGGCTGGGATGGACTTAGACCTCTCCAGGACGGGGCTGTGCCTCGAAATCCTCTCCCGAAAGCAGCCGAGGGATGGCAGGGAGAGGCGAGGCTCGCGATCCACATAGGATCTGCTTAGATCCGGGATCCTTGGCTGCCCGGCTCTTAGGATCTGGTGATCTGAAGGCTGCAGGGATGCCCTCGTAGTGGGACAGGAGCCTTTTAATTGCACCCCGGGTTAGATCGGCTTGCCAAGCCCCAGACCCTTGCCATTGCAAAGCACCTCTGCAGTGGGGAATTGCTCCCTTGTCCTGTGCCTGGCCCAGACATCTAGGAGCTCCATCCAAGCCCACTCGGGGCACGGCTCCAAGTCCTATCAGCACCTGGGAGGATGAGCCTTCCTGGCAGTGAAGGCAGCAGGGTTTTGCTTCCCAGGGGCTGCAGGTTCAAATCCCCCCACCCCTGTTGCTTCACTAAAAACCCGGGTTTAATTCAGCCTAGGTCCTAGGGTGTAGAATTTGGCCCAAACTCAGTCACTCCTTTGTCTTGGCATTTTTCCCCTCCCTTCTCTTATAGATTTCTCTTCCATCCTCCAACTTGTATAGAGGTGAAAGCGTCCTGAGGAGAGATGTTTGTGAGTGACCCTGGGGGGCAAAACAAAGGGGATGACACCCCCGAGGGGGTGAAGCCTGAGGTGGACTGCATGGACATCTCTCTAGGAGGGTATTACAACCAGGGAGAGAGGGAAATTTCTGACCAGGAAGGGGGAAAAAAAAGGGGGGGGTGGTATTTAAACTAGAAATCTTTGGGATATTTCTGGCATGTGGGGGGTCACCCTGGGAAGTTTGCAAGGCAGGAGAGGTTAAGGCTAACCTAGTTCTCAAACAGCCTCCAGCCAGGCGCTAAGATCCCATTTTCCCTTCCCCCTTCATGGAGACATCGGACGGGAAATGTCTGATCAGCAAGGACGCTGGGGGGTTTCCAGTGCAATAAATAATCCTGCATCTTCCTTCGCTGACCTCAGCGTCCGAGCTGCCTTCTTCCCTCTTAGCAGATCAGGGACGAAGCAAACAGACATGGGGCCCCATGAAATCAAATGCAAAACTCCCTTTGCTCGCCTCCCACCCATCCTCCAACACATGCAGGAGGGTTATTTTCCCCAGGATTGGGGCCCCCAGGTGCTGTTAGACTGGGGAAAGCCTTGGATGGAGCTAGGAGACAAATGGCTCTGATGGCACAGGACTACAATCAGTCCCGGCTATGGCTGCTTTCGATCTCGCCTTCCAAGCTGTTTTGTAGGGCTGTCATTATTGTCTAGGCAGGCTAATGATTTTGCTGATCGCCTTGGCTCGGCTCTCCCCAAAGAGAATCATTTCATTTTTAAATAAGATCTCCCAGCTGCAAAGAGCCCCCATCTGTTTCTGGGGGGTAGGGTAGGCAGAAGCTGGATCAGGCCACAGAACAGCTACGGTGATTTTCCTTTAAAAAATAAATAAATAAAAGTCCTGGCAATATATAAAATATATTTCTATCAGTCAGAGGCAGAGATTGTATTGAGCAGGGACCCAACATTTATTCAGCAAGTGTTATTATGTTTACATGAAACAAGCCATTACACCTCGCCCATGCATCAATAGCTTATTGCAAATAAAGACCTACATTGCTACATTAAGACTTCTATCACACGGCCCAAGCAGCCGGTGTGTTAAACAGGGTTTAGGCGGCTGGAATAAGCAAGGCATGTTATTATGAGCTACAGAGAAGCACACACAGGGCCCAGAATCTAAGCTGACATTGTACACACACGCACACACGCATGGCATCTGGAATCCAATTGGATGGTACACATGCACACACATACCTCATCCACAATCCAGTTACATAGATACACACACGCCATCCACAGTCCAGTCTGACATTCCCCCCACACGTACATCCACACAAACACTTCAGCCAGGATTTAGTCTGACACTTCCAAATCCAATCTTGTACACATACATCCAGACACACACTTTATCTGGAATCCAGGCGGGTGCTATATACACAGACATCACTCAGAATCCAATATTAAATTACACCACACACATCCACACATGCCTTTCATCCGCTCTGATATTACATAGACGCACACATCTCATTCCGAATCCAATTTGCCATTACACGCACACACGCTTCATCCAGAATCCAATGTTACATTACACCACACACACACACACACACACACAGAATCCACCCTGACATTAAAACTAACAAGGGTTTGGCAAAACTTCTCCACAAATGGCTCTGATGTCTAGCATTTAGTCTGGTTTTGACACCTCTCTAGTCCCTATCATATAGGTCAGTAGTTCTTGGTGGTTTTAGACTCAAGACACCCCTCACTAGGCTCGATGCATCCTTTGATAGACTCAAGACAGCCTTCAAAGAATGACAGCTCTTAGGTTTCATTCCTTTTTTGACTCCAGAAAAGTCACAGAGCGATTTTTCTGTTGCAAAGAACTCAAAAGGACTACAACAGGTCAGACTGTTTTTAGCATTATGGATTGCTACCTGAAATCTCTGGGTGTAGCTTATGAATGATGTTTGCACACTAATGGTACTACCAGTGCTGCAGCACCCTGGCTGAGAATCGCTGGGGCAGGTGACCAAAAAAGGTGCAGATCCAGGGGACATTGAAGACGGGTTCTCCAGCCACATTTTTTGAAATAATTCTTTTCACTATTATTTTTTGATATCAGCAGGTTTGGGATTTTTGGCTGAGGTGGCTAATGGCAAGTGTTGTTAGGTGGCCTAGATCTGTTGGCTGAGAACGTTTGCCCTCAAGTGTTAACTCGGGGGGGAATTTCCCTTAGAAGAAACCCGTGGAGATCAGTTCACATTCTCATTCACCTCCCTGCTGCACTGCCTCCTCCATCCATGAGAAGAATCCACAGAGAGGCAGAAGGCTGTCCGAACTAGTAGCCGAAGGACTTTTAGAGGTGGTTTATACCATGGGTCATGCCTGCAGCGTATCACAAGTGACACCAGCCTGACTTCTGCTCTCAAACCACAAGCTTCCACAGCATGTTCGCCTGCCATAAGGCTGTTCTGCAGGGCTTCAAGAAAGCTCTGGGGAGCAAGAGAGGTCCAGATCTCAGAACCAGGCTTCAAGGGCAACCTCACCCATTCCCCAGGAGACCTCCTGAGACATACAGTGACGTGTCCAGGAAGAGTAGCATTCTAGGAAACCATCTGGATAAGTCCAGCAGGAACTTCTGGATAGCAGAGCAGGACCAGGCCAGCCCCCAGACGCTTGCAAGTGGCAATAGTAAAAACAGTTAGCTCCTTAAATAAATATATAGTTGTATATAAATTTTTGTATGTAATAAATTGCACACCGCAAGACTCAGTGAGGTATCACGCCTCCCACCAAAACTCTCCAGATCCTCCTAGATCTGTGACCAACCCAGTACCAGTGGAACCAGCAAGGCAGGTATTTCCAGGAAGCAAGAAATATGATAAAAAGCCAGGTGAAAAACCCAACCTGCTCCCTGCAGGTACATTCCATCAGCTACCAGCAACATTTCCATTATAATGTGTATAGACAATGGGTTTCTTAGCAACTCCAAATGAGTATTTGTGTGATGCTACTTTCAACGAATTTTAAACGACTGTGTAAAAAAACAAGGGCAAGAAAGAAGACAAACAAAAATCTGTACTCCAGAGAGTTTTGCCTCTCTCAATTAATATTTATTTTCAGAGGGTTATTAAAACAATGTACCCTTTCAAGAAATGAGTTGGAATCCAATTATTGTACGTTGCACGCTCGCTCTAATCTGAATTTCTTGTGTGACTGCTACTGAGTTTTGTCACAACTTTGTCTATACAGTGAGGAGCAGGTATGTAGATAGATAGATAGATAGATAGATAGATAGATAGAATAGGGGGCTAGACTTTTTTGGCTTTTCTACCTTTATTATAAAACCATTTAAGCAAAAGATGTAAGTGAAAAGTGCGAAGTCCTCCCAGGTGCCAGGAATAGCAGCATTGATCAGTAAAATACTACCATTATAATCAGAGATTGAAACTCCTTCCCCATGCCTTACACATGGTCACACATTTAGGACTATCCAGCCATCTTCCACTGTACAGAGCACCCCCTCAATGGCCCAATTCAACACAAACTGGGTCACAATCTGTTGTAGGGTGAAGCGCTCAAACTTGAAGGAGCCCTGAGTCTAGACCAGGTACCAAAAGAGGCAGAGGGTGTCACCTAAGCCAGTTCCTGCAGTCCTTCAGGGTTGCCATCTTGGCCTGGCCCAGCAGGAAGTTGGGCAGGTAGATCACATTCCTCTTAGCAGCTCAGGACAGGACAGAGAAGATGGACATCATCTCATAGGAGTCCAAGTGCAGTGTGCCAAAGAGGGAGCTGAGGATAGCAAAGAGGGCCACAGCCAGAGACAATCCAGAAAAGTGTAGGGGAGAGTGAGAAGGAGAAGGCTGTTGATGCACCTGGGTCTAAATGACAGACAGAGAAAGAGATGGATGGATGGATGGATGGAAAATTGCTGAGGCAAAGAGAGCAAAGGAAAGGGTATTCAGCATATATGAACAATCCAGTGAATACAGCAAAGACCCTTGAAATCCATGGAACATGTTCTTTCAGACCTATTTAAAAATCCAGAGTTTCAATTGAATGCAAGTATTGTTTTTTTTCCCCACCAGGCGTCCTCTTGAAACCACTGGCACCAGTTTATTGTTACTGTCAATGGCTTTATAGCTCAGACTGGCACTGGGCACCTGCTACAAGGGAGGTGGGCAACTGAGATGTCACCACGTCTTCTTGTTCAGGTCTGCAGGCCTCTCACCCCCTTCCAGCTGGAGAATAAAAATGCTATCGTAGCAGGTACCTCTACTGGCTGTGAGTGGGAGATGGGCTAAGTCCCTCAGCTTCTCTAAGGGGCCGTCTACATGGAAAGCTTAGGCCAAGTTCTTCAGACAGGTCTAGCTCCAGCTCCAAACTGGAAGATGAAGGACAAGAAAAGGCAGCAGGTAGAAGAGGGTTGCGGACCAATATCCTAGGGTAGGCCTCCAATGGGAGGATGGGCCTCCAGTGTGAAAGGAGTGTGAGACAAAGAGAAAAGTACCTGGAAAACATGCCAGGAGCCTGCTATTCTTCTTGGAAACCTGGACTACATCTGTGCTGAGCAAATCTCCAGCAAACCCTGCCTTGGGCCTTGAGACCCCCCCTACTCCCTCACTCACACAGACTTAACCATGCATCCTGTGCCTCAGGGAAGTTCTCAGGGCCCTGCACTTATGCATCTGGAAAGGCCTCTGCTATGGAAACCAGGCTGGGAAAATTGCTGCCGTCCTATTATGTCATTAAAAAAATATCTCTAAGTGTAACCAACAGCATCCTTGGATTCCCTCCCCCTCTGTTACTTCTTATGCATTAAGCTGGTGGGAGACCTGTGCGTGGGGCAGAGGGGGATTGGAGTAGGGGGTATAATACCATCAATCCCAGAACAAGTTCAGTTTCCCATGATAGCTCCCTCCACTATTGTACTGGAGGCGACTCCTTCCAGCTTCTTCCAAGGCCCCTTGCCAGCTCTGAAGGTGTTGAGACTGACCCTTTGAAAACTTTTCCATCCCAGTGAAACAGCTTTCAATGGACAGCCAAGCTTGCTTTCATTTCCTTTTCCATCTCAGGTTTTGGGAGGGGAGCGGGGGGACCCCAAGGTGCTTTGAAAGGGGTCTGATGTTGGGGAACCTGGGCCTCCGTAAGGGTCTAGACCCTTTTGGAAAGGTTTCACTTGCATTTAAGACCTTCCTCTCCAGGGGGAATGTGTGAATTTCCCTTCACCTCTCCCATCCCCTGGAAATCCCTTCTCTGCAGCCATCCTGCCAGCCACAGTCATTATCGTCTCAGTGGGTTATTGTTTTATAAGCAAACATCGATGTAAACACGTTTGATCCCACTTGCAACGTTGACCCTGCCATGAATTACATTTCCCCTGTAATATAGACATCCTTTTTTTTTAAAAAAAAACCAACAACAACAAGCCCCCCCCCTGGGCCCTTGGAGTATTTGAAGGCAATGCTTGGCTCTTCGAAAGAAAGGGGCTTTGAAAACAGCGCGGGGAGGGTTTTTGGCTGCGCTGGCTTGGGGTTCTCCAGGAACACTGATCTGTTGTTCTTCGAATCACTTTGCCATCCTGTAGTTTACTAGGAGGTGGGGCTTCACCCTTCCTTCACCCCCCATTAATCATCCAGACAGCTCTTATTTCAGAAGCCTCCTAACCCTTTTCATCTCCCAGTTACTATGCAGCTATGGAGCCAGCTTGTGCACTTTTTTTTTTTTCACAACAGCCACAGCCTGCCATTAAAGCTCACCCGGGCTCCTGGACTACAGGTTTGCCCCTCAACTTTGCAGGCATTTGTAGGAAGGTACCAGTTACGCTGGAATTTCCAGCTGGACACTGACCAGGGACCTTGTCTTTTCTATCTCCAGCGTTCGTGGCAGCTGCTGGACAAGCCCTGGATAATTTTACGAGCTGCCGAGTTAAGTCACGTTGGAAATGTTTGGAAACGCTGTGATGATAAGGGCTCTGTGGAGGCAAAACAAGGGTTGCAAACCAGACAGGGTAATAGCTGAGCCTGTAAGATGTTCAATCACCTAAAAATAACCAGAGGGAGCTTTGTAGCCCAAGCGAAAAGGCAACGGCGCAGATAAATGTAAAATCCCCGTCGTTCCCATGGCATCGGGCAATTATGATAACGCAACTTTCAAATATATTTTATTGTATCCCCCCCAAAGATGAATTACCCGGCAACTACATCTACATATTGTAATTAACTGATAAATATTTAATACGGGTGAGAACTTTATTCATTTGGCCTTCTTTCCAGCAAGAAAACTTTCAAGAAGGTAGCAGGCAAATTGAAGAGATGTTGTCTGGAGTGAGAAGTTTCAAAGCTTGAAGCTTTGGAAAAAAAAATAGGAAGAGATCTTGTTAGTCAAGGCAAAGGCTCATTTAGAAAGAACCTGTGTTGAGAAAATAAAAGAAAACTGCTGATGGGGTGGAGGGAATCTAGCTATGATGTACAATCAAGTAGTAAAATCTTTATTGGTTGTAAAACAGACTTTAGACAGGAAAGGAGTACATCTACCTTCTTAATTCTGTGTGTATGATTGTATGTATGTGCATGTGCATGCTCCTGCGTGTAGTTGGGTCTGAGAAGATATAGGTGCTTATGTGTATACTCATGTCTGTGTGGGTTTAGATATGCTTGCTTGCATGCATGTACATCTGTGGCTTTGCAGCTGATTGTCTCCAAATATATGCGTGCATGGGTGTTAGTGAGTGTGGGTGTGTGGCTGGTTGTGTGCAAGCAGGTTTGTGTGGGCACATATGGATGAAGTCACAGATGCGGTTGGATGTGTATATTTGTGTGTTTATGCCTGTGAGCATGAACTCATGGGTGTTGGAGAGCATGTCTGTGCATGTATTTTAGTATGTGAGGGTATGTGCATACACATGCACCTGTTAGCATATGAATACACACGTGTGTGTGTGCGCATTTGTGCGTTGGTGTGTATGTGTGGGATGGGTTGAGTAGATGATGGGCGGTGGCAGGTTGGCTGTGAGCTCCATGTGGCTTCCACTGATGGCAGGACTCCCATGGACTCTAATGGAAGCAAGAGCAAAGCTTGCTCTTTGAAGCCATAAATGAGATTAGCCAGAGTTGGCCCATGCATGGACCTAAAAGAGTTTTCAAAATGCTTCATTGGTGTTGTCTCTAAGGAAATAAACATACTGAGGCCCTTCTGGAAGCATTTATGGCTAAGGCCACTAGCCTTGTCCTACTGCCAGGCTCCAGGAAAATGGCTACTATAAGCAAATTACAACTCCATTCCTGGAATTAAATCAAAACTCAGCGCTAACTCAATTATGCCTCGTACAGCAGAAAGGTCAAAAGGGAGTCTTGTTCTAACCCGAGCTCAGCATGAAGATAATGAACACTTCTAGGCAACCACTTCCCTCACCCACCGGCTAACGAGCAAAACAACACCCACAGATTGGGAGCGGGTTCAGACAAGAAGGAATGCCACATCCCTTCTCCGCATTGTCAGCTCTTCATCCACTGAACTGGCCTGGTTGAGCCTCGTTATGTGTTTCATCTTCAGGCATGCCATGAAGCAGCCTGTTGGCAGTGTGATGGGTGTGTCAGGAAGAGGGAAAGCCTGTTTGCGTGGGTCTGATGTATATGGGTGTGTGTATGCGTGTGTAAGAGAGAAAGAGACAGGCAGAGACCATTCAGAGACTCTGGGATTATTTATTCGTGCATCTGTGTGCGCGTGTGTGCGTGATAACTACTGAAAGACTCTGGGTGTGTGTTTCTGTGTGCATATATATGATAAAAGCCATCAAGGGATTTTAGATGTGATGTGTATACCTATAAGTGTGATGTAGTGTGTATCTATAGGTGTAATGAAGGTCATTAAGAGATTCTGGGGATGTGTGTGTGTGTATGCGATAGTGTGCATGATTCTTTTGGTGTGCCTATACATGTAAGATATAAACCTTATATGAAAGGCTAGTGGCTGGTCTCCACTCAATTTTGCACCATTTTAACTCACCTGGTCATTTGCCAATGCAAGCTCCCATGACAAAAATGCATTTAGAGCAATAGAAATGAGTCAACACAATGAAGTCATTCCAATTTAGCTAAGATCATAGGATTTAAATGGTGAAAAATCTGTATGTAGAAAAGATCTCAGCCTGTGAGTGTGTGTGTAAGTGTGTGTGTGTGTGGGGTGACGCCTCTGTGCGTGGTGGTTGTCTCAAAAGGTGTCCTCCTCCAAATGTGCATTTCTTTCATTTCTTCGTGTTGTTTTAGTATTGCTGTAGCTCCTAAGAGCCCATTCACAACCTGGGCTCCATTGAACTGGGCATGGGATGAGTACAGACCAAAAAGAGAATGAATTTGTCTGTCATATCATGCAAAGACATCTCCGTTCACTCTTCCAAAACCTCCACGGCCTTTCTCTCTCACACAAAAACACATACCCAGAGTCTCACGATGGCCTCATAATGAATCTGGAGTGACATTTGCCTTCATATAGGATAGCCAGAGTAGGGAGATCATAGGATCTTAGGGGATATTGTAGGAAAGCAGGGCTGGAAGGGACCTCACAAGGTCATCTAGCCTAGCTCCCTGCTAAGGGCAGGATCATCCCTGACCAAACCATGCCAGACAAGTGTCTGTCTAACTTCCCCTTGAACATTTGCAGGGATGGAGATCCCACAGCTTCTCTAGGTAGCCTGCTCCAGTGCTGGACCACCTTCAGAGTCAGACATTTAACCTCCAACCTAAATTTCCTCTGCTGCAGCATGAGGCCATTGCCCCCAGTTCTGTCCCCTACAGCCACGGAAAAATGTGTCTCCATCCTCTTGATAATCATGTTTCAGGTATTGGAAACCTGTTATCAAAATCCTCTTCTCTTCTCTCCCCTAGACAAAACAGTCCCAGTCCTTTCAGCCTTTCCCCATAAGTCATGTTTCCCCGCCCTCCAAATCATTTTTGTCGCTCTCCACCAGACCCTTTCCAAACTGTCTGCAGCCTTCTTGAAGTCCAGGGCCCAGGCCTGGGCACAATACTTTAGGTAAGGCCTCACCAGGGACAAATAGAGCAGAAAAGTTGCTTCCCTTGCAGTCTCTACACAAGTGCACGTTATCCCAGTAGCAGTAAGAAGATCTCTGTTTTATCACCACATACCCCAATATCCCTCCCCCACAACACTTTTGGCATCGCACTCTACCTGTAATAACACTGATGCTATAGCCCTGTTTTGCCTCGATTTCATCTCTATTTGCATCTGCAGTTAAGCACCTGCTTAAGCACGAGACTTCCTCACGGCCTGTGGATTTCAGCACGGCGACTCCTAACCGAGACCACGCTGACAGCAGGTTTTGGCTTGGCGCGGGCAATTCAGCAGCATCAGGCAATAAGACCGCGTGTGAGACTGGCCGAATCATTCCTGCACAGCTTCCAGGCTACAAGCGCGCCAAAATGATACGGTCGTCCAAGAACAAGCATCACTTAGGATAATATGTGATGCAATAGAAGACCCATTTAGCATGTCGTAAAACTTCCTAGCTTTGTGTGGGGAGGCCGCGTCTCAGTTCTGGGCAATGGGAGCTGAGCGTAGAGCGATAAGAGCAATACTAAATAAATAAAGAGACAGCCAAGCGTTTTATAAATCCCGGTTATTTATTAGCTCGCCGGCTCCGGTTTCCAGTGAAAGAAACCATTCCCGCCCCTGCTGCATCTGCCTCTCCACTCCGTGGAGCAGCCACGTACGTCCGGTCGGCTGCTTTGCAAACGTAGCGCTGCGGCCCCCTGCGCGGATTTCAATGTAGCATTCTAATTCGGTGATTACTGTCATAAAGCCATTTGTCAAATGCCCTAGGAGACTCCGCAGACGTCAGCCTGGTAATACTTTTTATTGCTGGCCTAATCTTTACAGATCGAATTAAGACTGGGGGACTTTATCAGCGGATTGAGCTAGGTGAAGGGTTATGTGTGTATTTCATTTGTTCTGCTATCAAAGGTGCACAGGCCTTTACCCCTTGCCTGCTGCCACGAAGGCCAAAAAAAAAAAAAATTAAAAAGAAAAAAAGGGCGATTACACTGTAATCAAATAGTCTTTAAGAGGCTCGCAGAGTGGGCTGATGTTCGAAATAAAGCAAGATGAATGTTGCATCCTTCTGCCAGTCTTCAGAGCAGAGGCGACCGACATCCATCCCGATACTAATTCTCCTATTAAATTAAATAACACTAAGGGTTGTGCTGCTTTCATTAAACATCGTGGGCGAAGACGCTCCCTACAGTCTCTCTCGCCAGCATCTTTGGAACATCGCACTAATTAGCAACAGGCAGGCAAAATGGGCTGCAGCCTCCCCCTCCGCCTTATTAATTGCTCTGAGTAATAAATAGACTTCCCAGGGCTTGAGGCAAGGATGATGGGTGCCATCTGGGGAGGAAAGGTTGGACAGAAAAAAGCAAGTGATGGCCTCGGGACCATGGGTCACCTTCGGGACCATCAATAGCTCCAATAAGAGTTCCATCCAGCGCATGGACTTCAAAATGAGGATGCCTGAAACCAGGCTGAGCCTAGGAGCAAAGGAGTTGGGATTGGGTCCAAAGTCCATGTAGCTGGGAATCTTATGTCAGAAATGGGGGAAGAACCAGATGCTTAGGAGGTAGCTACCCCCTTCCATAGGTTTGCTTTCATTAATCAGATCTCTGGATAATCTCGTCCTCCATAGAAACTTCCGATCTCGTCTTGACGCTTGTTAATCTTGGCTTACTGACTTCCTCTGGCAACACAATCCATTTTATGAGAGAGCTGTGGGTTGTGTGTCAAGAATATTTCCTTTTTAAATTATTTTTTACTTTCTCACCTTTTACTTTTCTGGGGCCCGCTTTTGTTCTTGGGTTATCAGGAGACCTTCTCCAAACCAGTCATTCACTCATAATTATTGATTGCATCTTCTCTTTTCCTTTCCTTTTTGATTCCAGTCTTTCCAGTTTGTCTTCATGTGCAATTTTTTCCCCAGTCCCTGTTGTTCCTGCCTGAAATGTATCCTATTCCACAAGATTAAAAATCCTCCTTCAAGACACCAATCTGAGATAACACCCTCAGTCAAGAAGGTTGTTCAGCCACAAGCTTAACGGCAAGCATGCACTTAAGTCTAGGGCTTGGTGATTATTTCCCGCCATTCTTAATGGGAAAATTAGCTTTTCAATGATATTTTCATGGAAAGTGTCTCATTTTGCATGATTTTTTGCATTTTTCCTTCAGAAAAAACAATTGTCCTATATGTGTGTCATGAACCTACAAGAATTTTTCAGGTTTCTATGGAATATTTTTGCTTTTCATTTGTTACAAATGAAAACATTTTTGGTTCTTCAATCTCAGGTCAATATTTTCCACACCAAATGTCAATATCTATCTATCTATCTATTGCATATATATTTATGTATCCATCTGCCTATTTCTTGCAGATCTATCTATTGCATATCTATGTATCTATTTATTACATATCTATCTATCTATCTATCTATTGCATATATATTTATGTATCCATCTGTCTATTTATTGCAGATCTATCTATCTATCTATCTATCTATCTATCTATAAGCCCGGATTTTCCATAAGGAAAAAAAAAATTCAACTGGTTTCATGCAAATTCTTTGGATTTCAATGGAAGTTGTGTGGGCTGAACACTAAAAAAAATATATCCCCCTTTTGATAGTATTTTGCCCCTCATATATCACTGTTATACATGTCTAAACACGCATGATTTGCTGAGATACCCAGGACTGAAAAATGTAGGCCTTATTTTTGGTGGAGGGAGGTGAGTAGGTTTTGACACCTTGTGTTGCAACATGCAGCTTTGAGCTTGGACTGAAATTCTCAGAGCTGCTTATTGGGTGCTCATTTCCACTGTTGATTCGTGGGGCCTGTAAAGACCCCACATGTCCTTTTTCCATGGAGCAATTGCACGTCATCATGGAGGAAGAGTGGGGAGGGGGAAGCGTGCGTTGGGGAGCTGGGATGTGCTAATCTTTTTCCTGAACCAGTGACTTATCTGAAATTTTGCCCATGTTTATAGTCTTTTGCTGGAAATAAGCGGCCGCCGTTGACAGAAGCGCGGTGTCGGGGGCTGCGATTATCTCTTCATCTCTTGCAAGCTGATCTCTCAGCAAGTTGTCACCAACACTTCTTTCTTCACGGTATGGGTGTGTAGGTGAGGAAAGATGAAGCCGGCAT
>NW_005842823.1:570175-578933 GCF_000455745.1 Alligator sinensis | reverse complement strand
GGCATTCCTCCAGGGGCTGTGTAGGGGGACACTTCCCCCCGCCGCCCCGGAGCTCACATGCTGGGAAGCCAAGGGCTGTGAAGGCTGCCAGGTGAGCATACACTTCACCGACTATCTATGCAGAAAAGACCTCCTCAGGACATGCTCAGACTGACACCGGGCTGGAGCTGGGAATACTGCAGCTGATGCAGCCCCATGCTCTGTAACACGTGCCTTCTGTCCTGAGACAAGCTGCTTATCTACGTGGCTGCATCTGTGCACAGAAGTAGCACACACACACATCCAGGTGCAACCGAATCTGGCCCCGAGTGGACTTAGCTGCCTAAAAGCCTCTGAAAATCCATTTATGCCCCTATTTTTGGAACGCGCCATCATGTGATCTGTAAGATTGAGTCTCAAAAAAAAAAAAAAAGCAGCAAAGAGGAGGAGAACCTCCTGACCATTTTTTATTAACGTTTTTTCAGGGTGCGGAAGAATCACGCTTAGGCACCTACGTTCAGCTGTGCACCTAATGGGTGGAATAAACTGGCCCTTAACCACTCAGATCGGTGAAATAAAACCCAGGTTGCTTGAGTCCAGCTTATTCCACTTTCACGCCGGTGTTCACTGCGCTGGAGGGAATCTCAGCTAGGCTGGTCTAAGCTCAGGGTCTCCCCCCGGCTTACGGTGATGTGACGGAGGGGAGAAATTGCACCTTCCACCTCCAATGCCGGCGATCACCGAGCCACACGCTGAAAGGGGGAAATGGTTTCCGCAGACGTATCATGGAAGTTCATTTTCTTCTCTTTATTAATCACAGAAGGGAAGGCAACTTGTTTCCCCTGTTTTCCTGACCCCCGGTCACTCTGCTTGAAACGGAAAATGGACAAGGTAACGTTTTCAGTCATCAGGTCCCCCTTCGCCAGTGCATGCCTGATCAGCAAAGCACCGAAACCTGAGTAGGACTAGAGGCATGAGCTTACAACAGATACTTCAGCGCTTTGCTACGTGGCTGCCTGCCCAACCCCAAGCATGCAACATCATGCACTTGACTTAAAAATTATGAGATCCATGCAGGAAGAAAGCAGAGGGTGAATTTGTCTTCTGATGAGTGAGGGTGTAGGAGGCAGGTTTCCAAGCTGTTCTCTGCAGCCAGGAAGGGGAGAGACTTTTGCGTTTTGATTTTTGTGAATGTATTGACTCTGAATCCCCTGACTCTGGGAGCTGGGACTGTAAAAAAAGAACACCAAGCCTCATCATACAACGACAAGAGCGAGATTGGGACGGACATAAGCACAGGATCTACTGAATCCAGTGTCTCTCTGAATTTTGATGGGAGCAGAGCTAGACAATTCCCCTAGAAATCCAACAACTTTTATAGAGTCAGAGAAGGTGAGGGTTGAAGGGACCTCAGGGGGTCACATCTAGTCCAACCCCCTGCTCCAAGCAGGACCACTGGCTTTGCATTGCCTCTGTTTCCACATGATATGATGTCCCCTTCCGAATTCAGATGCTGTCTCTGACCATTCCTCTCCTATTTTGCAGACGCGACTGACCCCAGCCCATCAGAAAAGGCAAGGATGGGGCTTCTGAATGAGATGCAACGGTCTCTTGGCTCTGTATGTACCCAAGGTTTCTCCCAAACAAGACCAAAGTACCCGTGTCTTCTCTCATTCGAAATGTTTCGCTTCCATTAGGTGATGGACAGTTATTGAAGTAACTCAGCAGTGGGATTTTAAATGGTTATAATATGAACCACTCTCAAGGTAACCATTACTATCTCTCAAAAACATTTTATTACTAAGGCAAATGTATGTTTTAGCAATGCTCAGATGGCTACTTAATGTCATGTTTATCCCAGGCCAGACTCTCCTCAAAATAAATGAGGGTTTAAGATCCAGTTTCCTCTTTTGTTTAATGGAGCTAAAGTTGTTTAAATCATCGGCTTCCTTATAAACGTTTCACTTAAAACAAGGCGGCCTATTCTTCTCCATTAAAAGTTCATTCATCACAAAGAGGAAAGTCTTTTGGGAAAGCCTGATGGAAATCGAAAGCATCCGCCTTAAATTACGGGCTCGAGCATGGCTTTTGCCGTTAGGCCGAGGGGACGAGAGGGCGCGTTGGCAAGAAACCCGAGGAGCAGACCGAGAAACCCATTGGAAGTCACCACCTCTTCCCACCTGCTCTATTTGAGACACATCCTGCCCCATACCTAGGGCACCCTTCACTGGCACAGCCATGCTGCCTGGCACAGTGGGTGGAGAAGGGAGCTTTTTGTTGCCCCCACCCACATACACAGGGAGGCAGATTAGCTACCCTTTAGAGATGCTTTCTGCCACCCTGGGCTCTACCATAGGACCAGAACAGGGCAGCAAAGAGAAGGCATACACTCCTTGGTGCTCAGAAAGTGAATGCTGGAAGGGGCTATATGTTGAAAAAAAAAAGGATAATTTTTTTCTCTTTCAAATTTGTAAAATTAAATATCAGTTATAGCATGCACCATGAAAGCCGACGTGTCTTACCATATTTTCTTGTGTACAACAAGGACGTGTTTCCTGAAATTCAGCTGTGGGAAATGAGGGTGCACAGAATAAATGAGAAAATACAGTACAAGCAGTTTCTGCGACTTAAACTCCATCAGGGGAAAGTAAAATCAAGCTGCAGGTGCTGCAAGAAGGTATCCCTAGGTGCTGGCTGTGAACCCATTCCCTTTTCTCCGTGGAAGAGGCTTTCAAGGAAAGATCTTTTTTTTTCATTCTGCCTTTCAAAACCTTTTTGCGGGTTTTTTTCCAAAGTTTATTTTTTTTGGAGGCACGGCATATGTAAGAAAATACACGGTTTATCGCAGGTTCCTAAATGATTCCTATGCATTGGAATCAGTTGTCAAACAGCCCCGTTCACGTGAAGCCGTAGCAAATGTTGAGATCGGGAATCAAATCTGGGTCAGCATTTCCAAGAGAAATATTTTCCTTCCCTAAAAAAAGAAAGAAAGAAAAAAAAGATCTGGGCTCACCAAAACATTGTGTGAATTTCCATAGATTTGGGTGAATTGTTTTAGTCAGGAAAAGAAAATCTCCTTTTTTTTTTGCATCTAAATATAATGGTTTTCTTTTTTTCCCTTTTTTTTTTTTTTTGAAACTATGTTACAATTGGCAAAATCTTTCAATTTTATTTAAAAAAATAAAACTTTTTTTTTAAAAAACCCCTCCAAACAAAATGTATCATTTGACCCAAAATAAAGTCTTCCAAACTTTTTGGCTTGCCAAATTCTTTTGGATTGACCCAGAACTAATGTTCAACATAGTTGGAAACTGGCAGTGAACAGAAAAGTCAGTTCTCTGCATATCTCTAGACTATAATAACTTTTGCTGATGTTACGATATACTTAAAACGTAGATCGTTATTACTGTTGTACAACCGACAGGCCGGAAGACAGAGGCTCCAATGTAGCTGTGACCACTTAGATCAAATAAGCATTGCCTCTCTTGGGCACGTAGACCTCCCCTGAAGACCAGGAGGGCTTTGAATCCCTAATTCCAGTTCAGCCCAAATATTCCAGTCCCATTTTCAGAACTGACAGTTGATGGGAATTAGGCCTTTAATGGCTTGATTTCCAAAGGTGCTTGGAGAGTACTAGTGGGATTTTCAAAAGGTTGTAAATTGGAAGGGACTCCAAGAAAAGCCCCCAGAATGATGAAAGGAAGACATATCTTGATGTGTTTACTTCTTCCAAGAGGGGGTGACTTGATTGTAGCCACCTTAGCGGAGAAGAGCAATTCCCTACTACAGCAGTGGTTTCCCAGCTGTGGTCCACGGACCCCTGGAGGTCCGCAGACTATGTCTAAAAGGTCTGCAAAAGATGACTACGATCAAAGAAAAGTATGTGAATGCTCCCACTTACAATTCAAAGGGGACTGCACCTCCACTTGAAATTTCCAAAGGGGTCTGCATCTCCATTTGAGTTTTTTTAGGGGCCTGCAAATGGTATCCACTGGACTTGAGGGTTCATTGCTCCAGGACACCAAGGTATAGCAGGATCCTGGAAACTGAATTCAGATGAGAAATAAGGCCAAAAAAAAAAAAAAGATACTGAAAAGGGAGGGAGATGAACCATTGGCCTGACTTACTGAGGGCTGCGATGGATTCTTCTCCACTCGCGCACACACAATCCCACCTTTGCCAAGGTCCCTCCTTTGCCCCTCCTCCATTTTATTTCTTCTTTTGCCCTATAGCTATTTTTAAATTGTTTTCCTCAACACCACCTCCCCCTGGTCTCTCTCTGTGTGTTTACAGGACATGAATAGACTGTAAATGCATTCCCGTTGTTCTCTTATATCTCATGTGTTTGTATCAATTCACCCCTGCCTCCCTATACACAATAAACTTCCGCATAATAGCTCCTTGTAAGATTTGTGCGTGTGCGTGTCATAAAGGGAAGCAAAACAGTAGCCTCTCTATAACTGAGGTTTTGATTGCCTTACTATTTAACTATTTCCGCCCCCTAACTGCTCCCAAATCCATGCACTAACTCAGGGCCTCTTGCATAAGAACATGGGAAATTAGCAGACTGAATAAGAATTAAGGTCTATCTAGTCCCAGATCCACTAAGATTTTGAAAAGGGGAGTGTGGCAGATACGACGGGTGCAACAGGTGTGGTTGTAACCCCTGTCTCCTAGCTCCCTGCCCTCTTCCCTACCCTGATTCATGCCACGGCTGCCTCCAGCTTGAGCTCCTTAGCTTGGACCTGAAGGCGAAGGACATGCTGGTCGTCCCACCTCTCTGCTGCCCCGGGGGCCTGGGTCCCCTGCGGAGTTCAGGCAGCAGGAAGTAAGCTCAGACCATGGGTGGGAATGAGGGGTGAGGGATGGCTGGAGCCCCCCAGGCCCATGGGAGACACCCAGCAGGGCCAGGCAGCAAGCAGGCACAGGTAGAGGGACCTGCTTGCTACCACCACTATCCCCTCTGCCCCTGGGTCCTGGCTGGCATGTCTTCTGTGGACCTCACCGCTCTACGTGGTGGAAGTGGGTTGCAACTGTACCCCCTGGATCTGCCCTTGCCTATATCCCAACCCTTAATGGATCCATCTCTGGATGCTTCAGGGGCAGGTGAAATGACCTTTCAGTGGGCCAGCATGGGAAGATATCTCCTCCACTCAGCCTCATCCTGATCTTGAAGAGTTGGACGGTGGCTTAGACCCTGAAGCTGAAGTCTCAACATCCCTTGCAACACCTGTCCTAATTAACGGCATTAACACTAAGCAAGGATTTGACAAGATCGGCTTTGTCCTTATTTTTTCCTAACAGCCCACACAATACGCAACGATGTATAAGCATTCGTCGCCAGCCCTGATCACAAAGAAAAGAAATAAAACAGACATGCTCTTTACATGAGAGAGGGAGAGAGGAATTACAGACTCCTGATTGAAAGCCTTCCACCGCTTTTCGTTGCATCGGTAAAATTAAAACACACAAGAGCCGACATATAAAATTCTCCAGCTAATAACAGAAGTAAGAAGTTGTTAATTAGGCACATGACCCTATAAAATAAAGGGAATAATTGAAAAGATATCTAATTTATCTATTGAATGCCTCCAACACTCTCTTTATCACTTAGATGGACAGAATATAATTGGTACGGTGAAAGCCATCAATCTTAGGAAGTGGGCTTCCTGTACAAGATACAACTATTACTGTCATATTATGACACCATAATATCAAGATCAATGACATTTTAAATGCACTCCAGTTATGGGCAATTGGTGACAATAAAAACAGTGACAAATTGATGAAACAAGCACCAAATGATCTGGTGTCTAAAATAAACCATAAATAATCTTCTTAAAAAAATATACCCACCGAATTTGCAGTCGCTGGGGGTGGGGTGGGGGCCATGCGGCTTTCCCAGCTGATCAATTCACTTGTATTTCCAAGTGTGGAATTATCCAATGGACCTCAGGTCTCTTGAAGGGAAAACTTTCTGATTTGATTTAGGGGTCATTCCCAAGCAGCTTAATACAGTAATCATTAGCATAATTGTTGCCATAAGAAGAATGGGTATGATTTTAAAATGAAAGTGATTCTCTTGGCTGAAGGATCAACAGTGTGAGATGGGAAATGCAACGGCAGTCCACAAAAAAATACAGCAGCAGGACAAAAATTTTTCCCCGAACCCACTAATGAAACAATAATGATAATAATAACAATAATGTCTATCTTTTGTATAGTTTTTTATCTGTAGAGCTCAAAGTACTTGCAAAAGGAGACCGATATCAGGGCCCTCAGTTTTGCCAATGCAGAAAATGAGGCCCGGAGCAGGAATCCCCTTTCTCTGTGGTCAGCCTATGAATAAGATGAAGCTTCCCAAGTCTCAACCTATTGCCCAATCTAAAGAGGTTCGGGCCCAAGTTTCAGGAAATATAATATTCAGATCCCTTCAGTGGCTTGGAAAATGCCGGCCTGAGTGACAGATGCATGAGGAAATGTCATCTAATGCAGGGGGAGGCTGCCTTTTTTGGCCGGCGTGCCACACATTAGCCCAGCACCCACCCCAAGTGCCATTCCTATACCCTTCCCCTGCCTGATCTGCTGCTCTGTTTTCTTCTCCCTGCCCTGTGCCCCCTGCCCAAGCTGCTGTTCTGCTTTCTGCTCCCTGACCTATCTGCCATGGCACTGCCTATCTCCTCTCCAACCTGCTGCACACACACAGGCTGTCCACAGCGCTATAGCATCTGTACCACAGGTTGGCCACCCTGACCTAATGGATGTCATAGGAGATTGGGTCGATGCATTCACAGAATCACCAAATCAGGGAACATGAGGGTGGGAAGGGACTCCAGGAGGTCACATTTAGTCCAACCCCCTGCTCCAAGCAGGACCAGCCCCAACTAGAGGTTAGATATAAGGAAAACCACTCTCAAGAGGAGGGTGGTAAAGCACTGGAACAAGAGCAGCTATGGAAACTCCATTCTTGGAGGGTTTTAGGACCTGGCTAGACAAAGCCTTGCTGGGATGGTCTAGTTGGGGCTGGTCCAGCTTGGTTGGACTAGATGTGACCTCCTGAGGTCCCTTCCACCCCTCATGTTCTACAAGTCTATGATTCAAGATCATCACCTCATGGTCACTAGAAGATGACTTGGTTGGCTTCTTTGGGGCGGTATGATCAGATGGGTTTGTGTGGGTGAAGTTTTTTTGGATGGTGTTAGAGCAGCCTCTTGGCTAGAGTAATGGGGACCAAGAGAAAAAACAAACTGCTTTCCAAGTGGAGCTTAATAAGCTGATGCAGAACTGTGCCTGGTAGAGGTTGCCATCCAGGCAGCAGGGGCCTGATCGGGCTTGCAGGAATAGAGGCAGAGATGCACAAGGCTGCACGAAGCCAAGTCGGGGTAGGACACAGCTGTGAGGGAAGGTGCCAGCACCAACAGCCAGGTTAACCCTTCCCTGGTCCCACAGCAGTGGCAGACTTCTGTGGTAGGTGACAATGCAAAGCCCTTAATTCAACCGGGGTTGCAAGGCCCAAGAAGAGTCAACCTGGCTGGTGGCAGTGACAACTCCCCTCAAAGCAGCAGTGACCACCCATGGGTTGGCGGAGGCGGGGGAGTGAGCCTGGTGAGCTCCGTGTAGCCGGAGCCTCAATCCCTTCTGCCTCCATTCTGCCCTGCTCTTAGTTACACTACTGAGTTCATGACATTTTGCTACATCAGCAGAAGATGGGATCTAATGACCAAGGAAGACCCATCCAGTCCCAGGCTCCATGGCCCACATGACAGAAGGGGTCAGGTAGGATGAGGTTTCTGTCTCAACAAAGTCTCGGGAACGCTAGCAATGGGACAAAGTGAACCTCCAGTTTGAATTCATTCATTAAAATACTTCCATACCCATGGAGGGGGCAAGACAAGAAGCAGTGGACTGAAAGTGGAACCAGGAAGATGTAGGCTGGACACAAGGAGGAACTTCTCTGCTCTCAGGGTGCTTCAGCACTGGGACAGATGCCTTAGAGAGGCGGTGGAGTCTCCATCCCTGGAGATTTCCAAGTTCTGGTTAGGCAAACACCTAGCTCTGATGGTTTAGACAGGGCTGATCCTACCTTGGGCAGGGTGGTGGACTAGAGGTGACCTCCTGAGGTCCCCTCCAGCCCTATTTGTGACTCTATAAGCGACTGTAAGAGTACAATGTTCTTGCCAATCCTTTCAAAATCCCATAATTAAAAAAATAACCCCATCAATTGCTCCCAGTCCAATAATATAACCAGTAACTCCCCATAAATAAGAACAAATGATCTCTCTGCCGCTATCCATCCCCATCCGGCACTCACCCCGTTGTGAGCCATTGATCAAAAGTAGCCTTTCCCAGCACTAAAGAGAGGCAGTCTCCCCAGCTTCACGAATCAGAAGCCTCTGAAATGTGGCTGCTTGCATCAGGGGCTGGGAGACAGGAGAAAACCATTTGTTTTGGAGGGCACGTCAGCACCACACAATTTCCGAACTTCTGCGAATGAATAATATTTTACATTCTTCAAGGCTGTTTGAACGGCGCCTTATTGAATTTGGCTCGGAATAGCTCCCTTTGAAATGCTTCTAAGTCCCCTGTAACTTCCATCTTTTTGATGAATATGGAACGCAAGTGAAACGGCGGGGAAGGTGAAACGTCGGCGGTTCCTTGATGATCGCTTTCATCAAGGTGCTAATAGATTTTTCTTTGGGACACGTATTATGGCAAGAGAAAAGGGCTGGCTAACGGCTTCATTCGGGCCATTCTCTAGCTGGTAATGAGGACACATTTT
>NW_005842823.1:537267-570144 GCF_000455745.1 Alligator sinensis | reverse complement strand
AAAGAGAAGTCAAACCAACTTCCCTGTTTCAATGAGAGATACCCAGGATTCAGTCAGCTGTAAATAAGCATAGAGTAGCCTGAATTGCTTTCCTTTCAATAGGGAGCAGGGACATAGAACCGGCATGCTTTATCTTCATAACTTCCCAGCCTCAGACTTGTCGGCAGAAGGGAGATTTTCTTTCTTACCGTAATTTTAATCAGCTGCAAAATAGAAATCCAAAATCACTTGTCACTGCTCATAACATATTGCCTGGTGCTACATCAGAGAAAGGATTGTCTGGTGGTAACTTGGATTAAGTCCCAGAAGCTCAGAAGACCCCACGCTTCTCATTTATTTATTTAGGAATATATCTGCATTCCAAATGATGAGAGAGATGGAGATACAAAGGGGCAGGGGTGACATTTTCAGAGGTACCCAAGGGCAGCTTTTTAAAGGTATTTTATGAGGCATCTTAAGAGTTGCCTACGGGAAATTTCAAGATGACAGGGTCGATCCTGTCTGGAGCAGGGGGCTGGACTAGATGTGACCTCCTGATGGCCCAATAAGCCCTACTTTCCTATGATTCGAAGTGGGCCAGAGGCTTATTGCTTGTTGAAAGGCATGAGAGTCAGAGGAGTCATTAGCTTGAGTGCTTTTTGAACCCCCATTGCTAAAATGCATTTGGGAGATTCCACCAGGGAAAATCTGGCCTTAAACAACCTGGAAGCCTTCACCCCATTTTCATGAGTCGTTTGTGAATTCAGGCCCAGATCTTCAAAGGTGTTCAGGAACCCATGCTGGCCATTTAGGTTCCACCAGCATGCCCAAAACCATGAAGCGAGTATTGGCCAAGCCTGAAGAAACCTACTTAAGGCTAATCTACACATGGATCAACCCAGAAGCAACTTTCAATTCATACCCGACCTTCATCTGAATCGGTTTTGAAGTGCAAACAAGTCCTACATTTCTGAGCTACTTAAATATTGAGGCCACCAAACAGCAAACAGGCTGCTTGGAGCTTAGCTCAGAATGAAATCAGGGGTCCCTAACCCAGGATCCTCAAAATAGGTGTCCACCACCTGCTTATTTCACCCTGGGGACCTGACCTACCTTCAGTACCTGCAGCACACACAAGAGATACTGGGGTCAGACTGTGCCAGAATTACCGGGGAGCTGTAACACTCACCTGGTATGTACAGACCTCTGTTCAACTCATCCCTGCTCTTCTTGGCTTGGAACAGGGACTTGAACACCCATCACAAGCAGCTGCTCCAGTTCCCACACTCCCGGCCTGGGTCTCTTTCAAGGTCACCAGTGCTATTTCCCTATGGTAGGTCATCAGTTCAAATTCAAGCTCGATAGAAACCAGCTATCAAACCATGCTACCTTTTTCAAGCAACAACTTTGTGGCTTGTTGGCCATTTTTACAGTGTGTTGGCCATTTTTATTGTGCAATAGTTACTTCACATGGGTAGCATGTCTAAATTTATTGTGCAATTAATCCGTTATTTATTGTGCAATTAATCCATGTGCTGGGGGCCTCAGTTACCCAACCACCAAGTATTTGAATATAGTAGCGTCAGAATGAGTAGGTAAACGGGGCACAAGACCTCAGTGCTACCTAAAGGCACGGGGGTGCCAGAATTGAACTAGGAGGGTGCCTCACCCTCCTATCCCCCATCCCTCCCCACTGCATCCTGCAGTGGTTTCAGCAAGTGGGAGAACAGAGGAGCAAGAGGTGTCACCAACTTTTTTTGCCACCCAAATTCAAGCCTCCCACATCCATATGAGGGTAAAGGATGGGAAAGACCTCCAAGGCTCTGGATGCCAGGTCAGTGCACCTGTTGGATAGAGATGATTTCAGTAGTACTTGAAGGCGGCAGCTGAGGAGTAAGAAGCAGTGTGACCCAGTGGCTAGAGCACTCTACTAGGACTCAGGAGATCAAGGCTCCGGTCCTAGCTCTGCCACTGGCTCACCCCTTGGGTGAGTCACTTGAGTAAGTCCATAGCTATCAGTCTTCCCAGTTGTAAAATAGAGATAACACAGGTCTCTCTTGTCAAATAATTTAGATGCGCAAAGTGGTATGAGACCAGAGCCACTGTTGAGCACCATGCAACCCCACCTTTATGCTGTGGCCCCCACCCCTCCTTGGGACAGGGACAGTTTTCAGAGGTAGGGTCATGGAGCTGCTCACAGATCCAACCTTCACAGCTCCTAGCTGCCCTCAGACTTTCTCAAGCAGCATTTCTGCTTGGTTCTTCCACCCCTCCCCCAAGTTTATATTTGAATCTACTAGAAAAAAAAATAGGCATTTTTTTGTTTCAAAAGAATGCTGAGCCTCTGATATCATCTTGGGAGCTGCGGACGATTGGGAGGGTTTTCCAGTGCCTCTAACTTAATATGGTCCTGCAGCTGAGAAGATGGCCCTTCATGATGTTTTCTTTGCGGTGCACCAGGTCTGGCTGTAAATACCATATTTCCTCACCTACAAACACACACCTTTCCCCCCAAAAAACAGCCGCTGGAAATTGGGGTGCACATTATAAGCAAAAAAATATGGTAACAGCAGGATTTATTTTGCTGCTGCTTCTTCAGTGAAAGCAACAGCAATTCTGTACCCCATCCACAGATCAATGAGCAGGCTCCCTAGACCAGGGGTGGGCAAATATTTCAGGTGGAGGGCCGCTTACTGAGTTTTGGCAAGCCATCAAGGGCCGCATGACAGGCAGCCAAGGGCAGATAAATATTAATTTTCTGAATTTTTTAGGGCCCCCACGGGCCGGATAGAATGGCCTGGTGGGCCGCATCTGGCCCGCAGGCCACATTTTGCCCACCCCTGCCCTAGACCCATGACTCACAGTAACTTCCTGCAAGGAAAGATCTTTGGCGGGGGGGTTGTTCTGCCTTTTAAAATCAAGATGCGTGTCTTATTCTAGGGTGTGTTGTATGCCAGAAAATATGGTATTTCACAGATGGAAGGAGAAAGTCCAGGGACCAAATGCTATTCTATGTAACATCCCTGCAACCCCAGTGGAAGTAAGCTTGTAAGGTCAGGCTTTCCCCTAGGGATGACCCTGATAAAGAGGGCTTCTCATGGCTGGCAGCTGAGTCCTGAACTCTCTTTTTGCTTGCTCTCCCGTCTGCTAATCCATCTCCAACAGGGTACTTCTCACATTCCAAACCGCTGAGCCACTTCCAGCAGTCGCTGGTAAAAAAGAAACACAGCCAGAGAAATGCTTCCTGCCTCCCCCCAAAATGAAGAATCCCTCCCACATCATAAAGCTGGCTTCTGGCCCAGCATTTAATCCCGGCCCAATGACAGGTTTAAGGTCCCCCTGTCTCATGACCCAGCGCTGCTAGAAATGGGAAATCACTGGGAGTTTTTCCTGATGAAGGGCTGCAAGATTTTGGTCCGTAATGAAGAACAGCTGAGCAGGCTGGAAGGAACAGTCCTTGCACTGTCTTTTCTAGAGCATCTCCCATAGATTTAAATAGGAGAAGGAAGGAAGGTGTGAAGGGATGAAGAAAAGAAAGACCAGCAACATCACCCTGGGCTGCAGCCCAAATAATAGGCCCAGCAGCAGTGGGTCAAGCCACCACAGGACAAGTGGGGCCGTGCCAGCACTGTCCTTGCCCACCTCCACACTCCCACCATCAATGGCCCTGTCCAAAGTCACCCCAGATTTTGCCGTAGGCTTCCTCCCTTCATGCTAGCCATACCCCCAAATTCCCTGGCTTGCCAAGAGCACAACAGGCTGGATCTGGTCCATGGGATGTATGGTTAATACTCTTGGTTTAAATTAATAAGACTAAGATAAGTAGCTAAATGCATTAGAATAAGGGCTACCAGGAAGGCTCTCCAAAGGTACCTGCATATCTTAGATGTGTAGGGCGTATTGAAAGCTGGGTGCTTAAGAAAATGTTTTCCCATAAGTAACTTCATGGTAAAATAATATTCCCATTGGAACTATGGGTTGGGGGGGGCAGTTTTCATTTTCTGTGGATCGTTTGAGTTCAAAACGAAGGCAAGTGCTCCAACTTTCTCCCTGGGTGTTCATTTTAAAACAACAGTTAGAAACAAATGTGTTTTATTTTGGAAAATGAACAAATCCTTTTTTTTTTTCAGTGTTGCTGTTGCTTTTAGGCATTTTCTCTCTCTTTTTTTCTGCCTCTTTTTTCTTCCCTCAACCAAAGGGAGAGGAAGATACAAGCGTGCTGAAATCAGGAAAAGACATTTTTCGCATTTTTGCCCATTTCCAGCATCTCTGAAAAACATGTCATGCACCTACTTTTGGGACAGGCCATCATCGCAGCCTGAAGGTTAGGTCACAAACAGGAGCGAGGAGAAGGAAGGTCCACTTTCCTTTTGCATGAATTGTTTTTGCAGGGAGGAAAATAATCGGGCTTCAGCATCTACATCCACTTAGCAACCTAACAGATGCAATTTGGACCTTCAAGCTTATCAAAGGACATCCGCACAACTATTCACTTTGCATTTTCTGGTAGATAAAGCCCTGACCAGTCCTAGTCGCTACATTGCTCCATCTCTATATGGGCAGTGGAAGGACAAGGGGCATACTTGGTTTATCTCTTTTCATTGTCCAAGCAAGAGCCAACATGCCAAGTATGGCAGACTGGGCTCAGGAGTGGTGGGAGCTTTAAGCCACCTGGAACAAGGGAAAGCAGACCATAATGGAGGACTGCATCAGTACATCTAAAGGAGGGCAGAGCTGAGCATGTGTCAGTGCCAAGGCAGGAAGCCAGGCCAGGGAGGAAGGATATAGGTACAAATCAGAGTTGGAGAGGACAAGCAGAAGCCAGGAACAAGCCAGGTCAGGTGAGGCTAAGAGGTGAGCAAAGTTTATGGGCAAGCCGAATCAGGGATATGGAGTTACCAGAATACCATCTTAGGAAGAACCCTGGTACCCAGATCCACTTTTATATAGGGAAAATATAGGGTCAGATGATAGGAGCCCACCACTCAGGTACCAGGAAGTGGGTAGACTCAGGAAATGATGCAGGCTTTAGCTAGGTCTCATCCAACCTCTGGAAACAGCAGCAGGGTGGCAGGTTGGGACAGACTGGGCGCGTCTACACATTCATTAATGCGCATTAAATCTAGTACCTCCATTGTGAAGTACTAGAAAAATGTGCATTAGCCTATTTTAATGCACATTAAAATAGGCTAAAGCACACTGAAGTGCACATGTAAATGCACCCACTGTCCTGCTAAGACCCTGAAGGCCCAACAGCGTGGTCTACTCACCAGTCTCCCGGCACGTCACAACTACCCATGTGGCTGGTCAGGGCTTATCTCTCTGTGCTCAGTCTCAAGCCGTTGGCCTCTGGGGATGAGCCAGCTCCTGTGATGGGGTTCTGCTCAGCATTTTTTCCCCCAGCGAACCAGCACAGCTGTGGCCCAGACATGCTCAGAGTCATCGTCTGGTTCCCAGCCGGCTCCTAGGCAAAGACAGCGCCGGACTTCGCAAGCAGCCATTCATCTGGCACTAGAAACCTCTAATGGGGCAGGTCAGTTCTGCTTGGCAGCAGCTCATTCGCAGGGCTCGTTGTGGCATTCGACTGGCTGCCGAGACCTCCCCCGGCTGCCATGCAGAATGACCGCCCATAATGTACGAGGCACGGCGCACACAAGAACACCCACTTAATTAAAATACAGGAGATATACTGCCGGAGACGCAGCCACAAACGGCTTCACGTGCAGCTGCATCTTATTCGAGGCATCTTTCATGCCCACGTTGATAGTAAACGGCTTTAATATTGAAATATGTGCCATTTACTAATCTCAACCCATCCCTGTACCAAAAATAAAACAACTCTTAGCTTGATGAAAGATACACAGAGTAAATACATTAATAGGAGGTAATTGAAAACGCATGGGCAATCTTCAAGCAATCATGCACTTGCATTCGTCTGTACGTTCGGGGGTATATACTACCCCGGTTGACACCAGACGGCTCAGTACAGCTTTACAAATCACAAGCTCGGTGTTTTATGGTGCGAGGTCTCCGACTGTAACAGCGATGTCATATTTAGATTTCTAATTATATTTCGAGATGCTCCAATGGCTTTCCCTGCCATGCAGCGGCTCTGAGCAATCCTCAGATCCGCTTCCCTCGCTGAACAAAGGTGGAAATTGTACCAGGAGATCAAAGCCGCGTCGGAGCTCAAGGAAAGCGAAGATGAGACGGCCTGGTCAAGGGAGAAAGATGTTGCCTTTATTTTTCCTAGGCCAATATGAATTTTACACGATCACACCCAGTGTGTAAGCATTCGGTAAAGGATGCTTTGATTTTTTTCTCAGGTATTTTAGCAGTTATCATTTAGCTCTTTGATCTCTTACTGCAACTGGGAACCTTATGAAAGCCGTGCCATGGAAATGGGTTGTTTCTATGTCTTCTGCAGAGCAAAATATTTGTGTCCTGGACCGGCTCGTTTCAACCCACCTTAAGAACATGCCTTGGTCACTGCTGCATCAGAGCCAAAAGGTGAAATTCTCATTAGCACCTAAGTGATTTAGGTGCCATAGTCCCCTTATTTGACAGTAACAGGCAGTAGGAACCTATAGAGGGTTGGGAGCCTAAATACCCTTTAAAAATGTGTGTCAATATCCCTGAAAGTAAAAAAGATCTAGGGTCCAATGGTTTGAGATCTGCCAAGGTATTTAGGTACTTCATGGGATTTTCCAAAGTGCTTGGTGTGAAATCAATGGGAGTTAGGCCTAGATCTGCAAAGGGACTTAAATGTAATACTGAGCATGGCAAGGTTGATATTTTACTCCATGTTTGATGGGGTCCTCGGCCTTGCGCCAGGCACTTGCCCTACTCAGGAAATGATGCAGGCATTAACTAGGTCTCATCCAACCTCTGGAAACAGCAGCAGGGTGGCAGGTTGGGACAGACTGCTCTCCAACTGGGCCCTACAAAAACCAGGCTGCTAAGCCAGAAGCCACCTCAAGTAGTCAATGGGACAAAAGTGCCTTCAGCCCTGGGAAGGGCAGGGTTGAAGTCCATTCCTCTACAACACCCAAAGACACGTCCTTCTTCTCACAAGCCTGAGGTCTCTCATGAAGGAAGGTGTCTTCAAGGTGCTGGGCCCAGAGCTGATGGGGGGAGGAACTCCATGTTTTTCACTGCATGGCTAGTACCATGGCAGCTGTGTTGGTGCACGTATAGTGGTGCCTTTGGTATTCACGTCATGGCATATTTGGGTGTGTTTGGGTCTCTTTTCACATTACCCCATTGAACGTTCATATGAGGGGACTTTATTTCAGCCCCAACTGATGGGTCCTGAGTAGGGTGGCCATCATAGAGGACAGTCCAGGTGTCCACTGTCCTCTATTGATACGAAACCAGATGCCTTTATTTCTCTTCAAGAGAAAAATAGAGGACATAAAGGCATCCGGTTTCAATTCAATAGAGGACAGAGGACAGAGTAGCAGAAAACCAGAATGTCCTCTATGATGGCCACCCTAGTCCTGGGGCCCTTTCAAACTAAGTGGGGCCAGGACCTGGCCCAGTGGGCCTATTCCTTAGGACAGCCATGGCTTATGGCCTTTCTTTTAGCAATCAAGGATGGGCATAGTTAAGACAAGCAGAGGAGAAAGGACCCTCCTTGCCTTTATTCAGTAGCTCCATGGGGGAAACCCTTATGCAAAAGACTCAAATTCAAGGTCTTCCTCAGCATGAGGAAGTTCAAAGCCACCTCTCTCACTAGCTGATGGTAGGCCATTGTAGGGTAGAGTGGAGCTAATCTCCACCCCAGATTTATACCTGATCTCAGCTATTCCCCTCTGCATAAAAGCAGAGGGAGAAGGTTGAACATGGCTCCCACAGCCTCCTGGTTCACACACTTGTCTCTGGGGTGGTGATGGTGGTGAGTGGCCCTGCTCCAAGGGCTGTTTAGTTATTTCCCCAATAGCTGCTTCATACAAAATACTGAGAGTCCGGACAGTCCTTTCACAGTCAATTCCCTAACCCCTAGGCTGCAGTCATCCTCTCCTTGACTTAAAGACTCTTTCATGCTTGTATTGTGACTGCTTTATTAACAGGAAGGGGTTGAGTGTACATCTCTCTCCTTCCCCCCCAGAAATTCAGGCCCCAGCACCACCTGTTGTTTGGTAGTGGTTGGGGCTCTTCTGGGGGTGAAGACATGAGCTGGACCCCTTCAGAGAGGGGAGAGCATGGAAGATGAGCTTTCCCACATTCTAGCTAGGTGGTCCAGCCACTGAGTTACTGGACACAGAGGTCCGAGGCCCTCCTGACCCGTTGGGCTGCTATGGTTATGACACACCATTTCCTGCAGCCAAAGGGGAGCGATATGGCTGGCATTACACTGAGCCATCTTTGACCCCCTAGCCTGAATAACTAGGTACCACTGACAGCTGAAGTGTCAACACATGCCTGGAGCAGGCCCTGAACTCACATCTCTGAAGCAGTAGCCAGACCCCTGTCATTACTCTGTAGATGAAAATACACCTGAAAATATTGACACAATCTCTATGGCTCTAATACATCAGTTCTAGTCGCCTCCTCCTAGCCTTATGTCTCTCTAGTTCAGTGGTTCTCAACCTTTTCAGTCTCAAGGGTCCTCTCGTTAGACTCGGCACCCTTCGGAAAACACTAGCTATCTGGGCTGTCACTTGTTTCTTGACTGCAGAAACCTACCGGAGCACTTCTTTGGTGGCAAAGACCTCAGGAGGACCCCAGCAGGGCAGTACAGTCTTCACACTCTGGATCCCTATTGGAAATCTCTAGATTTATCTTGTGAATCAAGGGGAGATGTTTGCCCAACTCACAGCGCTAACATTGCACTGCATCCCCTTGAAAGGATCCCAGGGTGGGATGCACCCTGTTGAGAATCATTGATGTAGCTACTTTAAAAAATAATCTTGTTTTTCCCTTAAAGCAAGCTAGATTTTCCATGCCAGAAAGGTGATAATCACTTGCTTTCCGGTGCCCTTCCGATTCCTTGTGTCTTGAGGGCGCCTAATGCCATGAATTTTAAACTCCTTACAGAGTCCTGCTTTTGCTCAAGATTCTCAGAGGACTCAACATCTGCCCATCATCAGGATTTTTAAAGACTCAGTAACCCAGTAGGGAGCAGAGCATAACTCTACAGGTCACAGCTAATAACCATTAACAAGCAATGGTGCTTGTAGGTGATTGCTAGGAATTTTTTTATAAGACTTTTCCAGATAAATTGGCCACCTACAGCCATAAATACACAGAGTCCAGGCTTTCGGCCTCCCAAATCATGGCTCTGTCTATGCTAGACTTGTTTGCCTAAGATTTCCAACCACCAGTCATTCCAATAATGACTATTATTTATAGCGCAGTCTCACCGATAGATTTCAGCTGAGATCGGGGCCCTGTTGTGCTTGGTGATGTACACAGAACCATAGAAAACAAGGATTGGAAGGGACCTCAGGAGGTCATATCGAGTCCAACCTCCTGCTCCAAGCAGGACCAGCCCCAACTAGATCACCCCCCCTCAAGGCTTTGTCTAGCCAGGTCTTAAAAACCACCAAGGATGGAGATACCACCACCTCTCTGGGCACCCTGTTCCAGCATTTTACTACCCTCTTAGTCTGAAAGTTTTTCTTAATATCCAACCTCAGCTTCCCTTACTGCAACTTGAGCCCATTGCTCCTTGTGCTGTCTGTGCCACCACTGAGAACAGTCCAGCTCCATCCCCTTTGAAACCTCCTGCAGGGAACTGAAGGCTGCTATTAAATCCCACCTCGGTCTTCTCTTCTCCAGACTAAATAAGCCCAGGTCCCTCAGCCTCTCCTCAGAAGTTATGTATGTGCTCCATCCCTTGACCCATTTTCATTGCCCTCCACTGGACTGTCTCATAGTGAAACTATCCCATTCCTTTCAAGCTTCCAGTCCAAAGAGACAAAGAATCTAAATCCAAAGTCTAAAGACACAGGCAAAGAGTGGGAGGAATAAAGTGGCATACTCAATATGACACAACACGTCAGGGGTACAAGTGGTGATTTCTTACTTCCAGTTGTACCCAGTAGCTCATACTACCTCTTCAGTGTAGCTCAATGGACTTCAGTAGGCCAGATGTTGGCCTGGGCTCCAACCTTGTCTGGAAGGGTCTAGGTAACTGAGAGTCCAACCTTTTTGGCAGATGTGCTACAAATGAAACCTCTCCCCACCCCAAGTGCTGCCCCATGCCTCATCAGCTGCTCTGCTTTCTGCTCCCTTTGCCCATCCCCAGTCTGCCACAAGCCACACACAAAGGCTCTCTGTGCTACTTGTGTCTTGTGTGCTCTAGGTTGACCACCCCTGGCCAAGATGACACCATCTTGACTGTCTTCTGACTCCTGCTACCACTGAGATGGAGGGCGGGGGGGAATTTTAGGGCAAATATTTTATTACAGAAACTGCACATAAGGTGTTTCTTGCCAGCTCTTATGAGATGATCAACCCTTGGCCTTATCCTGCCAGGTGGGCACCATCCATGGTGGAACACATTGTCCCCATCTCTGCTTTTGGACCTCACTTTTATTGCTAATAGAAATTCTCAGACTCATTTTATATTGTCTGTGAGATCTCCTGATGTGGGAATCCTTCTACAGGGATGAAGACCACAGAAAAAGTCAGCTCCTCTGCTTCCCTTTCACAACCCCTGCCACAATGATTATAAGAGAGGAGGAACAACAAAATAATCAGAGCACAAAGCAACCCTCAGCTGGTGGGTAGTCACTTGGGACCAGGGTTGCTACCACTATGGAGAGCAACCCCTAGGCTGCTATAACTAGGTGCAGAGGACGAAAGCTGGGTAACATCTTCCAGCCAAAACTTCATGGGCTAAAACATGCCAATTGAGCTCAACACAAAATATTATGCAAGCTCATATTGATTTTATCAAATTGTTTTATTCGGGGGGGTGGAGGGGTAAGAAAACAGAGCCTGAAAAAATAGCAGTACTGCCTATTTCCTACCGACCTTTTCCAAACGCCACATTTCCACGGTTCCATTCAAAATGACATCTCGCTCTGAGATTTCATTGTCACCTTGCACAAATGGCACTGAAATGTAGAAAATAACCAAAGCAAACAAACGGCATTTTATTTTGGGATGGAGCGAAAAGTTTTGTCCCAGCGGAAACAGCTCCTCTTTTTAAATATATGGGATCGCTGAATGTGTAAAATAAATAAATAGATAAAATGACTTGGGAAACACTCAGTCACTTTTTTTTTCAGACCTGTCAGCAAACCAAACCCCCCGTTCTTTTTCCAGTTTCCCCGAGAACAGGGCTGCTATTCTGCATCTCCTCTCCATCTGAGCAGAGAAGATTCTCTAGTGTTTTGTGCTTCCTGATACTATTAGTTGTAATCTGAAGCCGGCATGAAGATGCTGTCACTGATGTGGAATTTTAAACCATCTTTCAGTCTAGCATTAATAGCCCTGGCCATAAATTTCATCACCCAATAAACTAGCACATTCATAAATTGCTATGTAGGAACAGGACATTTTTAAGTGTTACTGTCTCCAGGCCGCTTGGCCGTATTTCACTTGGCGGGTGTAATTGGTGGAAGCAGGGAAAGCAGCAGGTGGGAAATGTCAACCCACCTATGGTCAGAGGGCAAGGAAAAGTTGACAAATTCGACTTTCGCTGGCACATCTCTCTCAGGAAAGGAAATTGTGGGGGTAAGAGGAGCAGGATGGGAGTCACTTGAGAGTGTGAGGATGGATTCGGATTTCATGCTGGGTTTAGGTCCCTCTGTTTCAGAGATTCATGGATTTTTGAAGCCAGAATGGACCAGGCGATCACCTAGCCTCATCTCCTGTGTATGACAGGCCTTTGTATTGAACTATTCCTGTATTTCCCTGGTAACTTGTGCTTGACTCGCTTAACTGAGTTACTTCTGATGGAAAACCAAAATTAGATTCTACTTCATCCCACCCCTTTCCATGGCTCACATCAGGGTCCTCATTTTCACAGGGGTCCACTGACTTGGACCATCTCCATTTTGGAGGGTCAAGATCCTAATCATATTATGGCTTTTACTTTGAACCAGGCTTCTGTGAGCTGAACAGGACCCTACAGGCCATTCAAAATTCATACATTTCCCCCCAATTTTTTCAAGCCATTTCTTGCATTCTAAGTATAGTCACACTACAGGGTATATTCTGCTTTTCCAGGCATCCATTCAACTTTGTGAGTGCTGAACAGGAGGCCTGGATGAAATTTTACAGCCTGTGTTCAGATGACACTTGGAGCAGACTTAATGGTCCCGGCTAGTCTTAAAAAAACCCCATTAAGCCCATCGACTCCAATGAACAGAATTTGGCTATGAGAAAAGAGCCATAGGATTTCTGGTTGACATTGCCTGGAGTCTCTTATCGAGGTAGACCTTTTGGGCTGAATTCAGGAGGGGATCTTGGGTATCAGGACATAGGGGGAAGTGGGCACCTAACCAGTGGGTTTACAGAAGCCAACAGGTTGAGCAGGGGGCTGTCAGAGCCAGCCGGTAGGCAATGCCAAGCGAAGGAGAGTGCAAAGGAAGGTAGGTACTTACTTCTGGGCTGGACAGGCCTCCCTCGGATCAAGATTCAGAGCCACGAGCTCTTGACTGGAGAGCATCTACCCCAGATCTTCCTCACAAAGTGTGAGAAGATGGGAGTGACGGCATCTCCCTTTCCGCACAGCTGGTTGATCTCAAGGCTGGGCCTGTTCTGCGCATCCTGCCTCCCCTGTCTGGGCCTCAGCTTGTCCTCCTTTGTGTGTATATTGCTGCATCCGTTTGCACAGTGAGTGCTTTGGCATAAAGGCTCTCACCCAGGAAGTCAGAGCTAGAAATAAAACCCAAGTTTCCAGACTCCTGATCCATTATTTTGTCCAGTGACCATGACCTTTGTAGATCAGTGATTCTCAATCCTTTTGGACTCAAGGCTCCCCCCCTCATTAGACCCAAAGCCTTCAGCAAATTTCCAGCAAATTTCCAGCAAACTTTTTTTGTTGTTTTTTGACCACAGAAAAATAACAGAGCACTTCTTCTGTTCAAAGAACTCAGCATGACCAAACCGGACAAAATGGCTTGGTTGCTACAAATGCCTGTGTGAAATCTCTGGGTTTATCCTGTGTAGGCATTGGCACCCTTAGCTGTGCCAATATTGCATGGTACCCCACAGCACCCTTAAATGGATCTCACAACCCCCTGATTAAGAATTACTGCCCTAGATAAACATTCACAGGAGCTGCAGCTTGACTTGAACTCCCACCCTAGCATCGTCTAGATTAGTAGGTGGCCTGTTAACACCCCTCAGGGATCCCATCCTCAACAAACATTAAATTAGTAAAACTCCAACTTAGACGATAAAGCTATACTTGAGCTAAGCTTGTCTGTAATTAGGGAATGGGCTTTAGCCTGTATTTTCCATGTCTTAAATGTGTGTGGCTTCAAATGATGGCCTTCGCCTGAGTTAAATATACGCCTGCATTTCTCTTTTTCCCGATGTCCCTTGCGACAACCTCTTAATGTGCAGTTTGATTTCCTTTCTCTGAATGCTGTGGCTCTTTTCACGGAGCATACATCTGCGGCGTGCCCAGCCGAGCCCCGGCTCATGTAGGTGGGAATGGATATTACTGCCTCGCGCGGTAACGTTTGACTGATTATTGTAATAGGAAAACGTCCCTGTGTTGTTTTTTCTAACAGACCATAGCTTGGTGTGTGTGCGCTCTGTACATCCAAGAATTTCTGCACCAAGGGTTTTCTGCTGTGTATTCTAATGGCTTTGAAAAAAAAATTATATATAACTTGGGGTCTTGCAGCCAGACGTCTCTAGGCACAGACCACCTTCAACTGGAAAGACAAGGGGAGATTTCTTGCTGAAAGCCCTGATGTAGCAAAGTATTTAAGCAGATGCATTGAAACTTTAAGCACAGGGGAGAATTCCCACTGGCTTCAAAAAGGATTAGGTTTTCCCCTTCCAAATCTAACACATGCTAAAGTTCATTTGGGATCCACTTAATAGCTTGACCTTATCTCACAACAAAGTCTCTTTAAGACCCCACTCTACCCACCTTCCAGCCTTTTCTGTTATCGTCTTGCTGGCAGCCCGCATCAGGACTCCTGGGTCCTTTCCCAGCCCTTCCACTGAATTGGGGTGGTCACCCTGAGCTACATGTCACCGAGACGTCTACCCGTTTAAGTGCTTCAAGGTCCAGCAAGGGGAAGGGGAAGGTGTGTAGAGGTAGCAGAGAGTTGTGTCTGAACTCCAACCCTCCTCCACAAGTGAAGGAGAAATCTCTCGAGATCCAGAGCCCAGAATCTACAGGTCAACAGCTCCTCTTCCTTTAAAACTGGGTAACGAGCACTGGTCCAGGTGGGAGAGCTGGGCTTCATTCCTGCCTCAGCCTAAGGGGTTTCAAAGCCACATCTCCCAGGAGAGAGCCTTTACCATGAAGCTGGGCTGGATGGAGACATTCTCCACCCTGCCCGTCACAGCTGTGCCACGCTGCAGGAAGCAATGCAAAATTCATGGGACCAGAAGGAGAACGTGCAAGGGAGGGGACCTGGCGCAGCAGCCTAGGGGGTTTGGGCACCTAACAAGGAGGAGGAAGTTCTGGATTCCAGTCTCTGTATTATTCCTGGTTTCTGTTTCATGCATAATACAGGTCTCCAGCCTCACTCCTGCATCCCTGAGAGATGCAGGTTTGAGTTCCCTCAGGGAGAAGATGGCCCCAAATTGCAACCACGTTTGCAAAGGCCCCGATCTGTCCGCAGACATTAGGCAGGTTCAGGCCACACCTTCTGGATCAGACCTCCCAGGAGACTTTGGCACTTGTTTTTTGCATTGCCTTGAGATGCAGACAGCTGCTGAGCAGAGAGATTTGGTATCAGAAGTCTGCACTTAGGCATCTAAAGTCCACTTCAGCCCTGTTTTAGGTGCTGAGAGCGTGGCTCCAGGAACAAATTACCACCGGTAAGGGGTGAAATGACAGTGCATCCACTATTGCCTGATAACTGCCTGTGTGCACACAGTTACTCCCAGTAAATGCAAGGTAGCTTGGCCCTCACTGAAAGCTGCCTCACAGGGAAAGATCTGGGATATGTGATTAGGGTTGCGAACCCTTCAGAATTGCCCGGGAGTCTCCAGGAATTAGATATAAATCTCCAGGACACCCCCCCGGGAGATAAATGATAGAGCATTCATTAAAATAAATATGAAATGTTGAATCCGATTTATACAGTAATCCAGGGGGGTTTTAAAATGTAATAGTAATGTGCATTTGCCTCCCTGATGTAAAGTCGATGCACTGTAATCCATAACTGATACATGCAGCATGCGGGCACGTTTGCATTGTGCGTCATGGGCATGTCGGAAACCTCCCGGAAGAGTTGGCAGCCCTATATGTGACATTACTGACAAGCAGCTGATGTGCCTTCCTTTAAGACCCTGGGTATCTTATCTGAATAGGCTAAATCTTAAAACCTCCCTACTTTGTCTCCTGTCAATAAAGGGTTGTGCAGTGCAGTGCAGCAAGACCTTTTCTTCTCCGGGTGCTTCCCGCGATTAGGGCTTTGCCTTTCAAATGACAGCGCCTTTCCTCTGCTTCTTCTCAGTGTTGACTCACAGCAAACTCCCACTGATTTCAAGTGGAAGCTTGCCAGAGTAAGCAGTCAGAGTCAAAAACTCAGGGAGTTGCCTATATAATCCCATGATGGTTATTTGGAAAGGCGACATAGTCCAGTGAGGAGGCCAGGAGCCTGGAGCTGAGTTTCATTCCCAGCTATTGTACAATACACTTCTCCAAAGTTTTGCTTTTATACCGTGAGCTGCTTCAGACCAGGCCTGTCTGCTACATGCAAACTGCTAGGTGCTACAAATGGATCGTGAACAGCTGTATTTAGTGTCAAGGATGGGCACGGATAAAAGAGAAGGCGGCTCTTGAAGTTGTAGGTTGCCATACATTTCAGTGCCCTGTAAATATTGGCATCACCCGCTGCTCCAGAATCACAAGGTTGGTTTAAAATCATGGGATTATTTTTTTTTAAATGCTCCATTCTGGAGTCTTCTGAACTCTGTTTTTATTTGCCTTCTGGGGGGCTTTTTTCTTCTTTGAGCCTTTGGGCTTGTTTTCAAGGTTTTCTTTGTGACCAGGGAGATAGACATTTCTTGTTTTTCTTTTTTTTTAATGAGAGCAGGGATTCTCAGATAGTCACATCACTCCAGGTGTTCAGGCAATGGGGGAGTTGGCGGGGGAAAAAAAGAAACACTCCACCAAAAAGCACAGGACTTTCAACAAAATCATTTGAGTTGGCAACACTTACACACACACACATGCACACACACGCACACACCCCTAAAATAGCATTGTGCAAAGCAGGTGGAAAGTATTAATACACCAATGCTCCTACCAAGACACATTTCTCAAAGCTGCTATAATAATAAAATGCAGAGGAAGGGAGGGGAAAAAAAAAAGAAGGAAAGAAATAGCAGACTTTGGCTAGATCCAACTGACTCCATATTTTGTCGTCCAAACTTTCCAGCCTAAAATAAATAAATAAAAAGGCCAGCTGACAAAGTGCACCAAAGGGAATCCAGATCGCAATGGAGAGCCTTCCAAACACAAAGGGGATATTATGGCGCTATGTAAAACGCATTACTGTGTGCGCCTTTTGGCCTGCCATACACTTCATCTTCTTGTATAAATACTGGAAATTTATAGCATTTTCCACCCCCCACCACCCCCATCTCTGGGTACTATATTTTATTGGCGGAGGCAGAAGGAGTCTGTATCTTTATACAACCCGAGCTCCGGGAGCAGATACAGAAGGGGATTCAGAGTTTACTGATCTCTCCCAACCACAACAGAACAGGTTTTTTCATTGCTACATGTTCCCCTGGCTCTTTCCTCTCTTGCATTCTTTCTGTTTGCAACGTTCAAAAGAAATAAATAAGAGAAATTCTTTCCTGCACTTGAAAAACATCCCGCGTTTAGCCCGAGGTCAGCGTCTGGGCTTGTTCCATCAGAGGTTTTGTGGAAAGCTGCTCTGATCTAAAATAAACAGAAAGCACGTTTTCAAAAGGCACACAATGCTCTCCATCTGCATTTGCACTCTGAATTCTGCAAAGGGGTTTTTTTTTTTCTTCCTCTTCAGTTCAGGGTATTTTTCAAAGGAGAATACATACCTGGTGCTGACTTCCCAGATGTGCTTCTAAAAAAAAAGGGTGTTAACATATGCTCACGAGAGCCTAGGCAGGGGGCCATACCCACCCGGCCGCCTCTGCAGAGGAAGTCAAAACCCCTGCAGTTCTTACCATATAATTCCTTCCTGACCTCAGATACTGTGATCAGTCTGATCCTGAGCAAAAGGGTAAGACCCTCCAGCCAGGAACCTCTCTGGCTTTGGTCCCAGCGGGAGCATCTACCCAAAATCCCTAGCCTTGGCTGCAGCCAACGCCTCTGAAGAAGGCTTTAAAACACCCAGACAAATGGAGGAGAAAAAAGAGGAGGGGGCAACCAGCAAAGCCCAGAAGCCTGGGAAATACCCACAGTAGAGCATAGATATATCACCCCCGACCAGTGGCTGTCCAACTTCTTCTTGACGTCTCCAGTGATGGAGAGTCCACAGCTTCTCTAGGCATCTGTTCCACTTCCTCCCTGCTGTAAGAGAGAAGAAAGTTTTCCAGCTATGCAACCTAAACCTTTTTTGCTGCAACTTCAAGCCAACGGTCTGCGTCCTCCTCTCTGCAGCAAGACAGAAAAGGCGCTTTCCCTTTTTCTTTCCATAAAAACATATTAAGGGCTGTTAGCTAAGTCATAGAATCAGAGAAAATTAGAATTGGAAGGGACCGCAGGAGAGCACCTCGAGTCCAACCCCCTGCTCCAAGCAGGACCAGCCCCAACTACATCATCCCAGCCAAGGCTTTGTCCACCCAGGTCTTAAAAAGCTCCAGGGATGGAGATGCCACCACTTCTCTAGGTAACCTAGTCCAGTGCTTCATCACCCTCCTAGTGAGAAAGTTTTATGACCACTTGTTATATCTGTGGGAAAACTTGCAGAGCATGGATTGGACTCCTCAGCTGCCTTAAAACTCATCAGTAATCCATCCCCAGCCCCCCAGCATACATCAAGGAATAGCCAATGACAAGTGAGAAAATTCTTCCTAATATCTAACTTCAACTTCCCTTGCTGCAACTTGAGACCATTGCTCCTTGTTCAGCCAAAAGAGCCCGGCCACACTCAAACAGATGCCCCAGCCCATAGGATCCAAACCCATGCAGGGAAACCCCAACTGATTTTGAATCTATCGTCATAACCTCTTGGCCACAGCTACTGCTCATTTACAATGCCACCCAATGGATACAAACTAGAGCTTGATTAGCTGATGTAACAGGTTATTTGATGTCCTTGCCTGGGATAGCTAGGGACTGTCCTAAATGCTCACATCTTCCCTCCTTCCTATACAGAACAAACTGGTTTCTATTCCCAGATGTGCCATTGTCTTCTCTAATTTGAACTTGAGCAAGCGGCCAATTCTTTGTCCTTTAATTTCCTCTTTTGTAAAAATATGGATGGCAACACTTAGCTCTCCTGCGAGACCTGTGGCTGAAAAGCCCGTAATAAAGGAATCTGTTATGGTTAATAGCTCTAGAATTGCTCAGGCTTCGGCATTCCCATCCCCCAGAAATTGCTGGGATTTTGAAACCTGATTTTACCCCCTAAAATGAGACTAAAACGTCAAAAAATCTCAGTTCTTTTCACAACCTGACCTGTTCCAAAAATCCTGCCTTTTGCCTTTAACAAGTAATTTCACCACCGTACAACTGGGCCATTTTATTCTGAGTTCTGCTGTTTTAACTCTCATATCCAACTCATTTGGATTTACCTGCTGCTATAGTCAGAATGAAATGTCTTTGATAAGCCCGCATGGCAAGTTTGACTGAAATGGATAAATTCCCAGAAGACATTTGGGTTTTGTGCAATCAGCTTTTTTCCACTGGAGAATTTTGGGCTGGCATTCATTAATCTCGTTCAGTGTGTAAAGACTGACATACAAGGGATATTCTGTAAAACAAAACCCCCAAACAAAGCACAAATGCGTGCAAAAAAATTACCCCCAAAATACAACCCCCTCCACCCAAATCCATACAGGAGTCCAATAACACTGGAACAAAAATAGCCCTATTTTAAACCAGTTTTAGTGGTCTTTACTTCCGACATCAATGATTTTTGCCAATGCATATGAGGTGGCACCAGCTTTGTGTGGGACTTTGGAATTATATGATGACGCCCCTTGCAAAAAAGACATATTTGAGAGGCAAAATCCAAGTATTACAATTTCATATCCACCTGGAAGTGTATTTTGTTACTGTACTAGGGGTAGAAGAGGAAGGAATTTAAGATCTGGCTGAGAATGGAGATGTTATCCACTAAAATCTAGAGTCACGGATTCGAAAAGTGATATAGGTCAACACATTTTAAGCCTCTGCATAATCCTATTAAAACTGTCCTTATATCACTGGGGAGAGATGCAAGTTAAATCAACATAAACCACCACATTTCTTCAAATAGGAAGATAAATGAAAAAATGAAATACTTCTACCAGAAATGGCCTGCCTCTAAAATTCAACTTAAAAAAAAAAAAAAAAGTAAAAAGCTCTTATATGCACCAGAGACTTGTCTTTATCTGATGTTTAAGTTGTCTTATTTCTTAAACTGAACATCAAAAAATGTGAATGTGTTTTACATTCGAAGGAATACGGCACTCGTGCCCCAGCGACAAACAGGGATCTGTGGTAGCTTAATTATATCCATTTTTTAAATGGGAGAAGCTCAATGCCAGTGAAATAGTGCCATGCAAACAAGTTAGTTGCTCAGCTGTCACTGAGGAGCTTAAATATACTTACTCCTTATTGAACATATATAACGATGGGTGCATCTACATGAGACACGCTAACGTGCATTAGCCTAATTTAATGCACATTATGGGTGCATATCTACATGTGTGCACCCTTAATGCACATTAAAAATAGCAAAATGAGGATAACTGTGCCTACATTTGAGACCTGCAAATGCAGGTATCAAATTTAGGTCCAATTAGTTAATGCACATTAACACACGTGTAGATGCAACCTGGCACTAACTGTAGTGCCAGGTTGGCCAACAACTAGGGGCACATAGCAGGGCTGCAGGGACTTGGCACTAACTTTAGTACCAAGTGCATTAACTTTAGTGCCAAGTCTCTGCACGTGTAGACACCTGCCAAAAAAACCATTTAATGTGCATTAGCTTAATGCACATTACATTTAGTCGCACTTAAATGCACATGTAGACGCGCCCTATATGTACCCCTCCCAGCTTTCTGGATAGTAATCATTCCCCAATTCATTTGAGGTCCCAGATTCTCAATTGGCATAAATCAGTCTAGCTCTGTGAAGCTAAATGGAAAACCTGGCTCTTAGAGAGGTGCCTAAGTGATTTAGGACCCACCCCCATCCTTAAAAATAGCAAACACAAACCTAAGTCAAAAGGACTCAGGTTGCTCCTAAGCCTCTGTGCTTTGAAAATGCTGCCTATGAAACAGAACACAGGAACCTAAATCACTTAAGGCCTCATTTCTCACTGCTTTTTGGCCCCTAAAGATGCAGATAAAACCTAGATGAAAATGTGACCCCTGTCCTACTGACCTGGGGGCAAATGTTGCCTGTATCAGACATGTAAGCCTAGGTCCTCATTTCTCCCCCCAGGCTACAGACGTTCTGGAGAGAGTTCAGAGAAGAGGAACACAAAAAATGTTGAAAGGTCTGTAAAACACTCACTTCCCTGCGGGAGGCTGAGAGCGCGCCAGGCATGTTCAGGCTGGAGGAAAGATGACAGCATAGAGACCCCGTTGCCGCTTGCAAATAGGCGAAAGGTGGCTGTAACGAGGATGGCGACCCATTCCTCTCGTTACTGAAGGGGAAGTGAGTGAGAAGCGCAGCTGATGCAGCAGCGGGGAAAAATTAAGCTAAACATTAGGAGGAACTTGATCACTGTAAGGACAGTTAGGCCAATGGAACCGCTGTCAAGAGCGGCTCGGGGGCTGCCTTTGCTGGAGATACACCCGGCGAGAGACACATTTGTTGAGGATGGTTTAGGAATAATGGAGTTCATCTCTGCTGTGATGGGGCCAAGCTGATCACTCGGGGACCTCTTTCGAACCCAAACAGCTCAGTGGTTCTCCAGTCATGATCAAGAACTGCTTGCATGACGAAGGAGCTGTCATGACGGTGGCTGGCTTCAAACTAGCTCCCTTAGGTACGGGGAGCAGCATTAGCCAGGGGAAAGGGATCTCAGCACTGGTGCAAAACCCAGAGGATTGCTACAGTTAATCAGGCGGAGCTACATGGCGCTCAGCAGCGGAGCTGGCTTGGCGGCATGAACTACAGCCACAAACGGCAGCTCCTATGTCCTGTTTTCAGAGCAATTTAAGCCACAGGTGTCAACCTCCCCTGGGCCTTGATCCAGACCCGGCAGCAGTGATGGGGTGAATAGCAGTAGGGGGAAGGGGGTTAACATAGCCATTGTTCGTCCCCCAACACTGCTGACATGTCCCAGCAGGGCTTCCTAGATGGGGATTCAACTGAATTCCCACCCTTCCAGGGCCAGAAAGGGAACCCGTGAGCCAAACCCAGCCCAGGGGGTTTAGACACTAAATTTCACCGGCTTAAATCAGGGGTTTAAATCAAAGATTTAAACCAATAAAATTTAGTGTCTAAATCTCACTGAAAGGACAACTCAACGGCAGGCATCTGATACTTGCAAAGCTGTTGGAGCGCTCCTGAAATTCCCAACCTATTCATTTGAGCATCTAAATCCCTCAGGATGATTTGAAAAAATCCTAGGATGTGCAAGCAGGACTGAAGACACGTGGAAAGCTCTTGACATGAAGGCACCTAATTCCCTGGGATGGCGAGTGGGAAGGAAGTGCTTTCAACTCCCCACCCCCACCATTTCCCATCAAAATGTCAGCAGGTACCACTCCAATCCTCTTCCCTTGCCTGATCTGTTGCTCTGCTTTCTGCTCCCTGTCCTGTGCTCCCTGCCTGATTTTCTGCTCTGCTTTTTGCTCCTTGCCCTACCTGCCACTATGCTGCCCTTTCCCTCCCCTATCACCTGCATGCTGCACAGAGATGCTGCCTGTGAAGCCTGGAGTATTGTGCATTGTTCTGGGCTCCATGGTTTAAGAAGGACGGGGAGAACCTAGAGAGGGTCCAGAGATGGACGATAAAGTGCTAAAGGGGTCGGAAAGCAGCTGCACAACATATTGAGGGGGGGACATGATGACAGTTTTCAAATATCCAATAAGCTGCCAGAAAGACCAACAGTTCTCCCTTTGCACAGACGGCAAGTTGTAAAGCAGCGGCTTCAAATGGCAACAAAGGAAATTTAGATGAGATCTCCCACCTTACTGTCAGAGCAATGAGGCAGTGGAACAGACTGCCCAGGGAAGTGATGGGAACAAATCACTGTACTACAGAAAAGCAAGAGGGTTTTGTGCAACCAGCTTTCCCCACCATGCTTCTAGATGTTATATCCAGGTGGTCCTGAATCTACTCTGTAATGATCAGGCCTGGAGAACACGTGTGAAGATGGCTTGGGCTCTGGTAGCTTACAGTGAGCGTGAAGAGGGTGAATTCAATGTCTGGGAAGAGAACAAAAGTCCCAAATTCTCCTCCATGCATTTGCTACACACTGATTTCAATCCCAATCATAGCAACCTCCTTGTACAGAAGGATTTTCCTTCTCTCTCTTCGGGGGGGTGGTGGAAATAAAAAGCCAAATGACTTTGCAATAAGACATTTCCACTTGATAACTTGCTTTTTATTCTCTCTCTCCAGTCTCCTAACACACTCCAGTGACTACGAGGCAGACAACTGGCCAGCCTGGAGCTCGTAATATGGGAAAGGAAGTGCTTGTACAGAAGGATTTTCCTTCTCTCTCTTCGGGGGGGTGGTGGAAATAAAAAGCCAAATGACTTTGCAATAAGACATTTCCACTTGATAACTTGCTTTTTATTCTCTCTCTCCAGTCTCCTAACACACTCCAGTGACGTGTTAGGAAGGAAGTGTTTTGCTGTGGGGGACTGCAGTCTATTGGAGCCATTAAAATGGTAACTCTATCTAACACTCAGTCAGCTACTAATGAGGACAGGAAGAGCTAAGAACATGTTTGCGGGAGCAGAGACGGGATAAAAATAAAGCACTCAAATGGATGCTTTTCTCTCTAATCACCCCATAAAATGTATTTAAGCAGCTAGACTGCGACTTTCTGATGGTTCTTTTTTATTATTATTATTATTGCTGTTGCCGGCCCGAGAAATCTTCTGTTAAAAGGGCCAGTGCCAGGTGAATTAAGAATTATGCAAAGACTGGGGAGAGGGGGAGGGGGAGGAAGTCATTGCATTAATTCATGCCTAAGGCAGGAGTTGAAACTGGCAGTTGGATGGTAGCTCTTGTTACCAGAGGACGGTAGCTGGAATTGCAATAGGCCCTAGGAGAGATCAGTCGGACGTGGCTAAAGATGCCTCATTATCGCTCTCAGGGTGGGAGTCTCTGCCATGCTATAGGCCGCCACCAGTTGATCCAGCTAGAAATGTGTCTGTGGTCACTGGGGCACAGAAGCCAAAGGCAGGTGAATGTGATACAGGTACTTCACTCCCTTATGTTGGCTACAGAGACAAAGGGCTTTGTTACACCTTATGGTGTAAGTCGCCTAAATGTTAATCGGCTTAGTGTTGTTCGGCTTAGTGAAGCAGTCACACCCAAAGACGAAAAACCATCTCTGAACTCTCCTGCACCTGCACCGTTGTGTGACTTGCCACTAGAGGCTCTCACTCCGTCTGACATCCCTGGGTGGCGAGGCACCATGCCTGGTCCCGCTGCATCCCGGAGTCCTGCTAGCCCTGCCTCAGGAGGGGCCGCTGCATTCTGGGATGCTGGAGCACTTCAACTTGAGCAGAATAGCTGTAGAGAGTGGCCGTACCTTGATGGAACAGGAACAAAATTAGGCAGATTAGAGATAATCCCGCCCTGGAGTGGACATAACTTTAAGGTGAATAACGAGTGCTTTAAGCCACTTAAAGGTGTCAATGTGCAGCTAATCCAGGGATTAAGAGTTTCAGAAGCCGCTTCAATTTACCGTGTAACAAGGCCCTTACTATGCTTCAGGGTAGTAGTTAGTTATGTTAGTCTGAAACCAGTCAGAAGGCAGCGTAGAAATGCACCTTTATAGGGGTTTGGTATGGATATAGAGCCATACACAGCACAAGCTTTTGTGAACCCAAGCTCACTTCATCAGGGGCTGTGAAAGGACAGCACAGAGCAGAGTATAAAGTGCAGCGAGTCATTAAAATACTGGGAAAGCAGGAGGGAGGGGGAGAGGGAAGGGACATACAAGCAAAGATGCTATAGGAACAAAGGGGTCATTAAAGTGAATCCACGTCCTTAATATGGATAAGGACTCATAATCCTTGTTTAAACCATGCCTAACACTGCCCAGTTTGTGGGTGACGTCTTGTTCCACAATTTCCCATTCACACCGGAAGTTCATCTTTGCCTAGTAGCCCTCTGGGTTGGCACAACTTAGCCACATGTATTTACCATACATCCATACCATACATACCTAGGATCATAGGAAAGTAGGGCTGAAAAGGACCTCACAAAGTCATCTAGTCCAGCTCCCTGCTCAAGGCAGGCTCATCCCAGACTAAACCATCCCCTCCAAGTGTCTGTCCAAGCTGCTTTTGAAAGTTTACAAGCTTGGAGAAGCCACAACTTCTCTAGACAGCCTCTTCCATTGCTTGACCACCCTTATAGTCAGGAAGTCCCTTCGAATCTCCAACCTCAGTTTCCCCTGCTGCAGCTCGAGGCCATTGCTCCTAGTTCTATGCCCTACAGCCACAAAGCAAAGCCCACCTCCATCCTCTCCAAAACCACCCTTCAGGTATTTGAAGACTGTAATCAAATCCACCCTCAGTCTTCTCTTCTCCAGGCTAAATAACCTGAGTATTTTCAGTCTTTCCACGTAAGTCTTGTAGCTAATCATTTGTGCTGCCTTGTGCTGGACTCTGCAAACTGTCCACATCTTTCTTGAAGTGTGGGGGGCAGGCCTGGACACAGTGCTCCGGGTGACACAATATATACCATACATATAAATGTCTCTTCCTTTCTTCGCTGCATTTATACTCAGTACCTAAACGATGCTAAACAAAACACCGCTCTAAAGTCACACAGAACATAATGGGGCTTGCCTGGTAAAACACTTGTTAGCAAAGAAAAGCCAGACTTTGAGGATCAAGAGAACACCCTTCTCTAACCTGAGGATGAATTACTGTTGCATTTCAAAGACCTGCTGGAAAAAAAATGGACTTCAGAGATTCTCAAATAAAGATCTTTTTAATGAAAAGGTCTTAGGCAACTTGAATTTAGTGGGCTGCTACCAGCTCCTCCTATAAAGGGTACCTTGGATACAACATGCCCTGGAAGAAACACGTGCCTTCTTTTTGAAAGAAAGAACGAAGGAAATAAAAAGGACCTGATTTTCAAGAAGTGCCACCCATGTAACCATGAGGCTTATGGTGTCTTAAGTCAGTAATTCCCCAAATTAATGTCACTCCCCTCAAAAAAGTGCTGAGTTTAGGCACCTAGATCAGAGACGAGAGTGCCCTTACTGTCTTGGCCTCAGTTCCCCTCAATGTGTAAAATGAGGACAATGTGCTGGCCTGATACAACAGAAGGCTGTGTGGATGAATGCATTAAAGACCGGGAGTGTTGAGGTGATGTTGCTGTGATGGTTCGGAAAATACACGAAAGGCAAGAATTCTGGTGGGGGGACTTTTATTGGACCAACAATATGCAGAGAAGCCTAAGGAAGGATACTGCAGTACCTCTGCTTACGTCTATGTCGATCATCTGGTTGGTACAATTAAAGATATCACCCAAAAGAACTCTGCCTTCAAGACCAGTTTGCATTCAATGACTGTGGTAACAGGGAGTATGTAAAAAAGCTCATTGTCCATTTGGAGATGTTCAACAGTAATGGTTGGCCAGGTCTGCTTACTTCTTAGTGTGGCTGGATGCCAAGTTGGCCAACATCTACCAGAGCACTGCATCCGACAGCAGCGAACGCTGGATGCAACACTGGCTCCTCCCTTTGAGTACGGACACACATAACACTTAAACCAGCTTAAATGCAGTTTAGACCCCAAAGTGGGCAGATGTATAGAGAATCACAGAGCCTCAGCACTTCAATGGCAAAAAGGTGACCATTAACCTGGAAAGCTAGGTACTGTATGGGTGGACACCTCTGACTTGCGACACCTGTGAACTCATTTCCAATCAGTGGCCTTTGGGAACAGCCCGATTGTTACGTGCGCCCACGCTTTGATGTAAAAGGTGCTGCTAAGATTTGCTTATCAACTACTTCATTTTAATGATTTTGCTTGGCTCTCTTTTACACATACACAGGCCAATGGGGCTCATTCCTGTACCCATCCATCCTGGTTCAGAGAGTGGCTTCTATCACTAAAGCATCTATTGATCCATCCCCATGCATACCCCCACCCCCTTCCCCAGATGTACGATATACGTAAGATAAAATGCCACAAATCACCCAACAGTAATATACCCAATTGATGCTGTTTCTATGCCCAGGTTGGAAACAATATCTATCATCCCCAGTCCATCCTTTCTTTTGTTTTGAATGAGGAATCACAATTTATAGAAAAAAATTGCATGGAAAGGAAAAGAAATTTTGAACACTGGCATCAATCGAGTCTCCAAAAAGGCCAATTTCTTCAGACTCATTTATGCAGAGAGAAGGGGGAGGAAAATGAAGAGAACCTTGTCAATGCCGCATTGTGTTTTCCACCAGCATCTTCCTGTGCCTCCATGCGCCAGCAGACAATCAGATCGCCGCGCTGGACACGGCACATCATCCTTCTACCTGAACACGGGGGAGCGAGCTTCAGGCACTGCCTTCTTCTTTCAGGCAAAGCTCAAATCAGATTGCGCTGGGTACTCGGAGGCTGTGGAAGCACCTTAATGGAAATGGAAGATGACTGGAAATAACAGTTGAGAAACAAAGCATGTGCATGGGAGAGAGTTATGAATGGGTCTTTCCACCATTGGGCTGGGGAACTTCATAGAAAGGGAATTAATAGCCCCATGCACTGAGCCCCTTCTGCAAGCCTGGAAGTGGACCCCAGAAAAACCCCAAAGACACCCTATCATCTTCCTTCAAGTCCTCTAGAAAGCTTCTCCCTGTGGTGATGCCTAGAAGAAACCCACCATGACTTGTCTGCAGCCATGGTTGACTGGGCTTATCACCTCTCACTGCTCCTGTCCCTTCCCTCTCAACTCAGCCCAGGGCCACACACACCTGTTGTTTCCCCATCAGGCCAAGACCCCATCAAAGTAGCAATCCCAAAATAACTCTCCTCCAAACTACTCTCATTGTGGACACTATTTCAGTCACGCTCTCTACTTGGGAAGGGTGCTGTTGCTTGTCTAATTAGAGAGGCTTTCATTCCAGTCATCCATGCAAGGAAATTTTCCAGAAGAGATAATTCTGCAATGCTTATTCAGGTCCATTTCCTCTATGCAGAGAAGCCGTTAGGCCTTGCAAACACCTGTACTTGTCTTTGCTACCATGAATGATTGCCACTGAAATTACTCATGGTTTTCAAGCAAGCACGTGTAAGGCCCGGTCTACTCTACAGAAGTGTCTCCTGGTCTGTGCCAGTTACAGAAGCAATTGCTTCTGTCTTACTGCTATAGTTGTACAGAAATGAGCCCTAAGAGTGAACACATTAAGAACAGACCAAGCTATACTGCTATACAGTAGGGGTGTCAAACATGCAGCCTGAGAATCACACAGCCCCGAGTGTCAAATATATAGTGGATTTGGGGGTGTGCTCTGTCACAAATCCAGGCCGTGCCTCTGGTTCATGATCAAAAGTCTGATTTAGTGATCCTGACAATAGGAGATGTGGTGATTTTCCCCTGCCTTGTTCCCTCCACAGGGTAGATCTGCTGACCTCAGGGTAAGACATCCTGACCTCAGGGGAGATGTGCATCTCAGTGACCCTGTGTTCTGGGTGGGATGTCCCCAAGCACTTCTCACCTACTCACCCCCATCACGCACTCCACAGCCAGAAATACACCAGTGAAACCACCCCAGACAGGCCATGAGAGCCGTCACCAAAGCAGAGTTGTAGCTATTGCACTGTAGACTTACCCTTAACGTAGGGGAAGCTCCACCAGCCGCAAGTCCTTGGGTCCATATGACTTCCTCACTTTGGAAGCAACTTTTCAGTGTAGACAAAATCCATGAGGTTGGGTGGAAGCCAGGACTGTCTCCAGCTGCGGTATATAAGCGGCAAGAATTTTGAAGCATCGATGTTGACGGCAGTCTTATGCAGAATTTAGATTATGGTTTGTCTAGGATGGTTTGGATCGGGATAACCCTGCGTTGGGCAGGAGCTTGGATTAGATGACCTCTGGAGGTCCCTTCCAGCCCTACTTCTCTATGACTCTGGGAGGTTTTATACTCAAGCTGTGATGCTACTACTGCTTTTAGCCAACTTAGTTTTACTACCACGAATCACCCCATAGAAAAAAGTAATAATTGGAACAACTCCCAGCTGTCAGGTTTATGATATGTATAAGCAGACAAGGTTATTTGGGTAACTGTGTATTAGACCAGCAGAATAGTTGGAAAAAATGTTCTTTGCCAAGGGCACAGGCACCCTTCTTCAGGCATGGGAAGAGTCTGCTGGTGTTCTCTCTAGGGTCAACATGAATAAGAGTGTGCAAATAAGGGCTTCTATGGAGTAGGGATCATCATTTTGTTTGGTGTTTGTACAGCTCCAAGTGCAAGAACTGTAGGCACTAGGATAACCTCTCCTCCCCCTAACTTATGAATGAAATCAGTCCCAATTAGTAGAAAGAAGAATGGGGTAGGAAAGGAAAACACCCACCTTTTTACTTTAAAAGGAGAACTATAGAGCAGCAGCCACGTTCCCCTCGACGAGTCAGCTGGTTGGCACGTTATCTACTGCAAAACACCCATGTGTCTCTGCGAATCCATTCCGGTTTCTTCCCCAGCCCCCAACTCCTAATAAAATATTGAACTTTAATATTAAAGAGCGTGGTTGGGGTCTTACATGCAAACAGTGATGAATGTGTCTTCGGTTCAAGAATGAAAGGCTCCCGTTTCGTGAAAAATGGCAGCCTAACTAGATTTTAAGCGTCTATTAATTTGGCAGAAAGCATATATTTCATGGCTCGCAGTGCAACGAGGCTGGTTTTGCAAAAGACGTCAGGGGAAACCCACCCAGCTTCTTAAAGGCCCACACCTTCAACGTATCCTTGGCCATGATGACGGTGGCAGAGGTCCCACTCAAAGTGCTGGGGGAAATCTCTACCTTGCTTTCTTTTTTCTTGTTAGCGGATTTTTTTTTCCACCCTTCTTTATGCAAAGACAAACATGGGGCTGGGAGGTGACAGCTCTTAGTTGATTAGCAATTTAAATATTTGGAATCCTCCTGGGAGCCGATGTTAATGGCGGATCCTGGCACCTTGCTATTCCTCTTTCCCTGCTCCCTCTCTGTGCTGCAAACACATCCACCGTGCAATAAATTCAGGCAGAAGCCAGGATGAAACAGCACCTTGTATTTGCAGTCGAGGAAGACAGTGTGGATGGACGGAGTCCAGGTACCAGCGAGCTACATAGAGGCCTGACCAGGACAAACCATTGGACCAGCGTGTGTCCAGCCTCTTCCTTGGCACAGCAGATATTAATACGTATGTGGCGCGGCTGGATCCAAAAAGCCACGTGTCTTGGCTTGGAACAGGCCTGTCTGAACAACTTCTCCAGTCCAGCCACTGAGGCCCTGAGTGCTCTACAGACACTTATTTTATTCACGTCCTTGCCACAAAGACTCTTTTTATCCCGCCCCCCGCCTCCCCTGCTTGTGCTAGCTTTCCTAGGTGCCATCTGCATCCAGATTTCAGTTGACAAGCAAAAGGAGAGTGCTGCTGAATGAATTAAAGAGACAGAACCCTGTAAATATTAATCAAAATGCCGCTCTCTGTTTGGCTCCACAGGAAGTAAACAGATGGGGAACGGGGCAACTGAAGACGGGGGAGAACTTGGACCTAATGAATTCCACCAGCCGAACATTTTTACATAAAATCAATAGCAGGATACATGGCTTAAATATTTTATTAGACTTTCAAGTAGTCGAAAAGGCATCTAAACGTGGGGCAAGCTCATGCAGTCATTGATGGTGTTGAACCCATCCCATGCCAGGAAAAGAGGTGACTCAGAGGATGAGACAAGGAAATTCTCCTTGGAGACTGGGAGAGGTTTTGGGGGAGATTGAATGGGACGGTGGCTTGATCGCATCCCGCCACTAACCTCTAGAAACACAGGGGCCCACTTCAAATTCTGCTCCAGTTTCTAGTCGTTCAGGTGAGTTTGGGAAATGTGCTCTGCCATCATCAGACCCGGGGGGTTTCTGGTGGGGCACAGGGGGAGCTGGGGGGCACTCAAACCAAACCTCAAATAAAATCTCCATTGCTAGGAAAAGTCTCTTTGCAGAGAATTTTTTTTTTCAGCTAGCAGGAAAGACAGAACAAGAGTGCGTTTTAAGCAAAAGTGCTCTCTGTTCATTTAATATTAACAAATTGAAATGAATTATTTTAATACCAATTAACTTGTAGCTGTCCCTTATTAATAGTAATTTAGATTAATATTTCTTGGATGCAGCATCCTTGGGCTCGGTGTTACGTGCCTGGAATAGCAATTTGGAAAGAAAACACCAGTTTGAGTGCTTCAGGAGTTGAGTTTTTTCATGCATTTATTTGCCTGTAGCTGGGGTTCAATTTTTTTTTCAGTCAAAATTCATACAGAGCATCCTTTTACATATCTCTAAAGGCTGCTGGCTTACAAAAAAAAACCCAACAAACCAAACCTCTGCAGCATCATGTTTTAAAAGGTTTAAAAACAGTTTTAGAAAAAACGGACTTTTCCCAAAGACTAATTTGAGGATCACTGTATTTAATATGTGTGTGTGAGTGTGTATACACATAGATGCACATATGTACACACACTCACATATACCCATATATACACACATGTATACACACACATATATATGCATGTATAAATACACACATGCATATATGGTGTTGAACCTATGTCCATGTTGAACCCATGTATAATATATATACACGTATATATACACACACATATGCATGTATAAATACACACATGCATATATATATACACACACATATGCATGTATAAATACACACATGCATATATATATATACGTATATATACACACATACATAGACACAACACACACTCAACACAGACATATATATATGTCACACACGCATGCGCACAAGCACATAAATGCATTTCGAAAACCCATATCAATCAAGAAACCATAACTTGTTCTCTCCATTCTCCTAATTTGTAACTGAAACCACCCAATACATCCACCTCCACTTAAATTAAAACTAAATCCACCTGGCTGTAAAGGTACCAAGATGGAAAGCTGGGTAATAATTAGTAATAAACTGTTCTTATCCACTTACTGTTCCAAAGGAGATTTACCTTTGAGAAGGAAAAAAAAAAGAAAGAGACACTATCAATTAATTTTACTGCTTCAAGTGCTTTATTAATAAAGCAACAAAGAAAAGTTGGGGGTGGGGAAGATATCCAGAGCAGCTGAATGTGGCTTTGAGAAAGAGGCAGGGTAGATGTGCACCTTATAGGCTAACTACATAGACTATATAAACTATATAGGAACTTAAGCTTTTGTGAACTCAGCTTAGATGGGAGAAGGGAAAGCATCCCCCTGCCTCCCCCCCAATATCCTGGAATATTTTTGTTTGAAGAGCTGCCTTACAGGTCCTCACTATCACCCCTGGCGTGGCGGCTGCCGTCACTTGATGCACAGATGGCGAATTAGGAGTCCTGCAGAACGTGACTGTGATCAAACCGTGGACCTCATAACAGCACTCTGCCCTCCACACCAACTTGAGAGTGACCTTGCCAAGAGACATCCCCTTTCCTCAAGAGCATTGGACTGCTTAACCAACCTTAAACTGGACTTAAAATTGTTGCTCCAAGTCAGCCATAGGAAAGAGAGAGAAAAAAAATAAAAACTACAGGCCCTTTGGGGAGCGGCTGTGCCTTTCACCTAAATCAGGGGTTCCCCATGGGGGGGGGGGGGTTTACACCATTTGTCATCAGGGCTGAGCAGTGCCCCTCACTCCTGACCAGGGGGTAAGGGGCATTGCGGGGGGACACCCCAAGCAGCCCCTTGCAGGCTGGCCCCCTGCCACATTTTTTCCTCCACGTTTAAAGTTTTCTCTCCCCGCTTTCACACATCCCCACGGGATCCCACTGCCCCCAGAAAGTTGCTGCCTTCCCTGCGCATCCCCAAGCCCGCTCCGCCTCACCCAGCCCAGCCAGGACCATCCATCCTCCCGGCACGAGGAATTGCCAACGTCAGGAGGCAGATGAAGGCGACCCGGTGGCTGTGGCTGCACGGGGCTGGGGGCTGCCCTGCGAGCGAGAGCAGCGGCACGGACTTACCTGGGCCCGCGCCCCGGCGCATCCCCGCATCCCGCCGCGTCTCCCCGCCGCGTGTGCCCGGAGAGAGCCTGAAAGTTACAAATTGCTGCCATTAGCTCATCCAAGTCCCCCTCGCAATGAACCTTGGCCATTGGCCAGGAGCCGGGCACGTGATCCCCGTTGCCACTGGATCCCCATCTCAGCCGCCCGGTCCTCCCCCGCGCCTCTGCAGAGGGGCAGCGGGGCCCGCCTGGCATGGGCGGGGCATGAA
>NW_005842823.1:533751-537240 GCF_000455745.1 Alligator sinensis | reverse complement strand
CGCGGAGCCGCCTCTCCCGGGACGCCACGGGAACTTTTGAATGGATGAGACTGAAGAGGAACCCGCCCAAGTCAGGTGAGTCCGAGCAGCCGCCCTGCCCGGGGGCTCCCCGCGCTCCCCGCCGCCCGCCCGGCTCGTCTCCGGGCTCGCGCTTTTTGCTGCATCCTTTAAAAGTCCACCCAGTACTTTAAGGGAGGGGGGGGGGAAAGTTGCTTGACCTCTTTTGGGGTTGCAGGGAGGTCGTGGCGGGGATCGCGCCCCTGGTTGCCTGCAAAGTGCCGGTGCTTCCGGGGTGTTGGTGGCAGCCGGGTGGGTCCGAGGCGCTTTTTTTTGGTGGAAATCCGATGGGTTTTCCTCGTGCGCTTCTCTGAAGGCTGCCCGCAAAAAGGAAAATATCTCCCCGGTGTCTCGGGTGGGTTCTCCGCTGGGCAGGGAGTCGGCTCGCGGGTCGGCCGGGGCTTAGCCGGGAATCGCGAAGCAATAATGATGCTACTGATAAAAAAAAGCCAACCGAGAAGCAGTGTATTCCTGTCTCGTTTTATCCAGGGGGTGCTTAGCAAGTCTGGCCGCGGGCTGCGGGCTGGGGGGGCTCTGAGATGCCTCTGGAAAAGTTTTGGTCTCTTCCTAAAAAAAAAAAAAAAAAGAAGTCGGTGCGTTTGCACAACTCACCCGGAGTTTTTCCTTAGCAAACCCTCGGGATGTTGTTACTACTACTACTACTACTATTATCATCATCATTTGCTTCCAACTTTCTTCAGCAACATGTTAGCCATGTTCTGGAGGTGTCGAGAAAAGCACTAGGGGCACGATCACTGCAAATGCCTTGCTAACTTCCAAGTACACCGGGATCTTTGCTCCACAAGAAATCCTAAGGAAATATATAAGCAATCCGAAAGATTTGAAGCAAGCCTAAAAAAATGCAGAAGTAATCCTAAATCCCTAAATCACCCGAAAGAAATGTATAAGCAATCCTAAATAGTTCCATAGGTAATCCTAAAGATTTCCATAAGCAATCCTAAAGAAATCCATAAACAACCCTAAAGAAATTTATAAGCAATCCTGAAGATTTCCATAAGTAATCCTCAAGAAATGTATAAAAAACCCTGAAGATTTCCATAAGCAATCCTAAAGATTTCCATAAGCAACCCTAAAGCAATTTATAAGCAATGCTAAAGTTTTCCATAAGCAACCCTAAAGAAACTGATAAACAATCCTAAAGTTTTCCATAAGCAACCCTAAAGAAACTGATAAACAATCCTAAAGTTTTCCATAAGCAACCCTAAAGAAATCTATAAGTAATCCTCAAGAAATGTATAAGAAACCCTAAAGATTTCCATAAGCAAGCCTAGAGAAATCCATAAGCAATCCTAGAGAAATGTATAAACAATCCTAAAGATTTCCGTAAGAAATCCTAAAGAAATCGGTAATAATCCTTAAAAAAAATCCATGAGTACTCCTCGAGATTTTTTTTTCTCTGCTAAACATCCCCTGTACAGTACACCGGGAGGTGTGCGCGTGGCTATAGCCGTGGATAACTAGATCTAGATCTCTCCAACTTTTAACGACATGAACACCGACAATGCAATGTCCTTGCAAAGTTTCTCCCCCGATGCCTTTATTTCTCCCCTTGCAAAGTGCGGGCGGAGCCAGGGCTCGGGTCCCCCCACGCTGCACGGGCCCTCCCGCAAGTGGCCGCGCTGGAGGGGCCGAGCCGGGCCGGCTCCGCGGGGCCGGGGCCGGGGCGCACGCGGGCAGTTTTCACTCACTGCATCTAATTCGGATTGAAACCCGGCATCGCTGCTCCCGGAGGAGCTGGAAGTGGTTGGAGCTGCGAGCAGACACTTTGCAGCCTTTGCTCTGCGAATAAAACCACTTTGAAACTTTGCAGGGGGGCAGCGAGGACCTTTGGACTTCGGTGCACTTCCCCCACTCCCCTTCTCTCTCTTGATCTGCACCCAGAAACTTCCCCCGGGGGTGGGAGAAAAGCTGCACAAAATGATAATATAATAGAGGCAGTGGCGTCGCGTTCCCGATATTTCCAGGCTATTTTTTTCTTCCCCCCCTCCTTTTTGGGGTGGGGGGCAGGGGATCCTCTTTGTCCCATCGCCACCTCGCGTCTCGTATTGTTCCGGGGCAGGGAGGGGAAGCGCTGAATCGTCACCCACCCCCATGCACATAGACAGATAGATAGATAGATAGATAGATACCTATATCTATCTTTATATCTATATCTAGATAAAGATAGCTAAGAGAGAGAGATATCTAAGAGAGATACATAGGTATATATGATCTAGATATCTATCTATATATCTCTATAAATCGATATATAGATATATCGATATTTATATCTAGATACGTGTAACTAGATATATTTATATATAGCTAGAGAGAGAGAGATCTAGATCATATACATCTATATATCTATGTATCTCAGATCTATCTATCTATCTATGAAATTGTTGCTAATTGTTTTGCTGTTATGGAGCAGTCCCCGTCCCCACCCCCTCATCTTTGCATTTTTTTAATCCAAGCCTAGACACCGTTGGTGGATCATTTGCAAAACTAGCACGACCAAAAAATAAAAGGCAAATAAGGACAGCAATGTCTTTTGTTGTTGTTGGGCTTTTTTGTGGGTTTTTTGTGGGGGGGAGGGGGAGAGCGGGGGTCAGTGCACTTCATAGCCAGGGAGAAGGGCTTAAATAGCTCCTACTGTTAGTGAGTTTTTTGGGGGGGCAAGGCAGGAAGGCAGGTGCAGCATAGCCCCCCCAGTCCAGAGAAAGTGTTGGGAGTCCCCTAGTGGGGAGGTGGGGATTGAACTGGGGGGAGAAGGTAAATGCAGGTGGGGGGAGCTGATTTCGAGCCAGTGTTAAAAGCTTCTCTGCAAAAAACCACCCAGTAATTCCAACAGGGAAAGTCCCAGTGCCTGTGCAACAAAAGTGTTGTTGGGGGTACACACACATGCATGCACGCACATAGACATGTATGCACAGAAGTCTGTGCATGCAGACACAACTGCGCACATGCACACGCTGGCAGAGGCAGACACGCCATACATACGTGTGTACCGCCCCAGCTAGATCGCCCTACGAAACCCTTGCCTCTCACCCACGCACAGGCAGAAACACCCCACACACACACAGCCCTCCCCTGTACACACACACTTGTGCACCCACATGGCTACAGGTACACCAGCGCACACGTGCCCAGATCTGTGCTACACACATGCAGTCCCACCCTTAACTCACATGTGCACACATGCATTTGCACACATCCAGCACACGCTCTCCAACGTGCGTATGCACACTAGTGCAGGCAAGCTACAACCCCCTCCCACGTGCGTATGCACACATCTATGCCCCCACCCCAACCAGCCGTCCGCAGCAGCGCAGGGGAGGCCAACCCCTCCCCCACCCCAATTTAACCCTGTAGCTGCTGCGTTCTCCCACGGCAAACTTGGCTGGGTGGAAAGCTTTTAAGCCCCCCCCCCCC
>NW_005842823.1:525299-533720 GCF_000455745.1 Alligator sinensis | reverse complement strand
CCCCCCACACACACAAATCCTCCAGCCCAGCAGAGACCCCTGGGGCGACGTGGGGCAGCAGTAGAGGGGAGCAGAGCACCCATCATCATGTGTCATGCTCACACAAGTGTGCATGTGTGTGTGTGCGCGTGTATGTATCCATGCACGTGTTGTGCCTATGCTTGTGTATGCATCTGTGCACAGTTATGCATTTGCGTGCGCATTGTGTGTATGTGTGCACATGTGTGTGTGCATGCATCTATGCACATATTGTGCATGTGCGTGCATGTGTGTAAACATATGCATGCATCTGTGCACATGTGTGTATGTGTGTGCAAGCATCTGTGCGCACATGTGCACGTGTATATGCATGCATCTGTGCACATATGTTGCTATTATCCTTATCCCAATATTCCTACTATTGTCATTGTTATCATGATTATTTTTTATATCCCTCCTTATCCAGAAAGGCTCAGAGGGGCTCCATCATCTTGTATATCTTAATATCCATTATAAGTAGCTCAGCCTAATAAAATCACGGTATGCCATGTTTGAGATACACCATATATTATTAATATATAATGCATAGCATAGCTATATGAATATGGAGGCATATAATAAAAAGTGGGTGCATGGGTGCATATGCACACCTATGTTGGTATGTATATACCTTTTTTGCTCTGTATAGTGAACAGTAATTGTGTGCAGTATATGTATGTGCATAGTGTCTGTAACATGCACACACAGTGATGTGTAGAGGTGTCCAGGTAATTCTTGCTGTACAGAGGAAAATAATTGTGTGTGTTTATATAGTGAAAACTATCCATATATGAATATGGATAATCCTTATAGACTCACATGCCCTATATACAAATACACTCGTGTGTGTGCACACACACACAGACACACACACTATGTACTGGCATATTATATATATATAATTATGTATGTGTGTGTGTGTATATAATATATAATATATATATATATGTGTGTATACATACACATATATGTGTGTATCTGTATATATACATATGTGTATGTATATATATATATGTTTGTATGAATGTTTGTATATAATATCCCAGTATATGTATAATATGTATGCATGTGCATATCATATCATATCATATCATATCATATCATATCATATCATTTTGTGTATATATGTATGTATGTGTATACATATGTGTATATATTTGCACACACATATCCATACATGTGTGTATACATGCATATGTATATACACATATATACATGTATATATATATACACATGTATATATGTGTATATACATATGCACATGTATATACATACGCACTCCTCTATATGCTTGTCTGTAGATAAAGAAAAGCAGTGGTACATGTGATTATTTTGCATAATGCATATATAATATAATTTACATTATCCAGCCAATGACTGCAGCATGCGTGCCCTGAACATGGGCATATACAATGATAGGAATCAATTTTGCAAAAGGAATCTGGGCCTCTATTAGAAGGGAAGAGGACAGGAGAGTGTGTGTGTGTAGATGTGTGTAGTATTGGACTTGCTTGAGGAAAGCAATGTGTGTGTTGTGTGTGTGCAGCAGGGAAGTGGAAGACCTGTTCGTTAACCTCCGTGTGTTGAAGTGCCTCTCCCTCTCTGTCCCCAGCAAAGATCAGGGACTGCAGCTTTGCTGGGGAGACCCATGGAGCCTCTCCCAGGACCAACTTCAGCACCAAGCAGCTGACGGAGCTGGAGAAGGAATTCCACTTCAACAAGTACCTGACCCGGGCCAGGCGGGTGGAGATCGCCTCGGCCTTGCAGCTCAATGAGACCCAGGTGAAGATCTGGTTCCAGAACCGCAGGATGAAGCAGAAGAAGAGGGAGAAGGAGGGTCTCCTTGGGGGGGCATCCAGCTATCGCGGACACGAGTCCCCCTCTGATAAATCGGACATCACATCCCCAGCCATCTCCCCTAGCCGAAGCCAGGAGGCCACCACCCCTCCCATCTGATGGGGCCTCTGGGGCTTTCTGCAGTGCTGGAACTTTTCTTCTCACCTTGTGGAGGAAAAAAAAAAGCACCAGAAAGACACCAGTCCATCAGGACCACTTAGCTAGCCTCTTTGCATCCAGCTTGCTTCTCGCAGAGCTTGGCTCCTGCCAAAGCCTGCAAAGGACTTTGGCGGGGGGAACACCCTCTAAAAACATTTCTTGCAGTTCCCAGGCTCCCACCTCGGGGCTTTCCTGGTGCTTCTAAGCCAGCCTTCCTTCAGCAAGTGCAAATGCAGAAATAATGGGCATCCCATTAAAGCAAATTGCCCCAGCTAAATCCTAAAGCAGAGATTACAAAAAACCCCAAACCGCTGCCTAAGCAGAAATGCTGTAGTCGTGATAGTCAGCTGATGATGTAGCAGAGATGGGTTGGGGTTGGGGGGAGGAATTTGTCACACAATGCCAGTCAAAAAACCAAAAGAATTGTAAATTTAGAGGAAAAGTTTTGTCAGGAAAAGCTATCCCCCAAAACAGAGCGGAAAAGTTTAGGAGAACATCACTCCCTTGTTTTTTTATGACCAGTTCTTCAAAAGTTCCCTGCTGTGATTTTTGTTTGGGGATGCTTTTGGGTACTTTTGCACTAAACAGTTTGACTGGATTGTTTTTGAATGAACTATATTGGCAATTTTTAATTATTTTTTTTTGAGGGGGGGAGGAATGATCTCTTTCTCTCGGAAACATTGCTCGGATGTTTAATTTTGGGGGGGAGAGGGGAGGAACGATCTCTTTTTTGGGTGATCTTTATTTTGGAAAACGATCCCTTTTCAGCTCTGTCGCCAAGCTTTCCCGTTTTGTTGCGCTGGGACCATCGTCTCCTAGAACTATTTCTAGGAAAGATGCAGCATCCTGTATGACATGCTGTTGAGGTGAAACCTGGTATACTTCTAAAGCCACTAATGCTCTTTTTCGACCCAGGTTTGTGGGGGGGGGTTGGGGGGGGGAGGGTTGTTGCTGAACTCAGCATTTCTCCCCTAAGATAGCAACAGGGAACAGCGAGGGCAATCAGATTGTCCCTGATGTGTCAGTGCTGTCTCTAGCCTGCCACCGAGCCATGCACATGGCACCCCCGCGGTGGGACGGTCCCTCTCTCTGGCATTATATTAACCAAACAGATCCCAAGCCCCTTGAATCAGTGAAAAGAATCGTAGCGGTCTCTAATGGATGCATATGGAGCAAGCTGTGTGCAATATAATCCTTGTGTTGACATGGTTATTTGGTCAGGAAATATGATGTTTCCCCCATTTCCGAGTGATGTTTTTTTGCACTAAAAGCAGCTTTGCCATAAATGAACAGAAGATGGAAGGAGGGTTCAAAAGCCATCTGAGTGATGCGACGGACGTGATAATTATGCTATAAATAAGCACTTCAGTCAGGAAAAGCTTAGAAGTGTATTATTTATTTTCCCATTGCCGAGATTCTTCATTAACGTTTAAATCCGCTACAGCTGGAAAGAAATACGCACTTCATATTAAGAGTGGATTTAAATTTACAGCAGGGAGGTGTGGAGAAAAAGCAGCAAGCAAACCAAAAAAAGAAAAGAAAAAAGAAAATCAGGGGCAGGGTTAGAGACATTTCAAAGGACAACGCGAGTACAGTGAGACGAGAAGCCAGCCTTTTAAAACTTTAATGAAGGTGTAAAAGGGTACCCACATGTTATCATTATTGTCATACTGTTATCAGGGGGGCTGACCACTGATGCTTGTAAAAAGTTTATATACATTCCCTTGCACCGGGAAAATAATCTGTGCGTTCATTTTCATTACCACGGGCCTGTTATTAAATATATATTTAATAAATACCAAAGACCTTTTGTAGATGGAGGATATTAGTTGGATTCCACTAGGATCACATATTACAAGAGGCTTAGCCATTGTAAGGAATTAGGTGTTTTAGCCGTGTATGTGGTTTGAAAATATGCATTGAAGCCACCAAATTTAACAGAATACCAAAGGCTATGCTGACAGGCTTTACCTTAGTTTTTTACTGCAATTCAGCGATAAAACAGTTAATAAAATCCACGCATGGGTGGGTTTTGAAACAGAACATCTCTAGAAATTGTTGCTGTTTTAGTCCGAGCTTTAAATCTACAGTGCGCTCAATTTTGCTGGGGAAAAAAATGTGAAACTGTAACTAGGATACCAAATACATGTAGATACCAAAAATGTTCTTTTTATTCATCTTTGCATTGCAAAATTCTCGTCGTGTGGAATTAGCATTTCTACTGTCATTTGAATGTTTAAGCTATTATAATTTTTTTTTTACTTCTGCTGCTTTGTGCTGTTATTTTTATCTTCATGCCAGTTTAAAAATTCTCCTTTTTTTTTTTTTAATTACTCCACGTGGAAAGATAAAGCTAATTGAGGCATTTGGTGGAATCACAAATTATCTAGCATTAATGCAGGGGGGAAAAAAAAAGTCGATAGCGTAGAACGCTTAAGTATTGCAAAGTTTAGTTACCACTGGCACGCAGTGCTTTAAACCCAAGGAATACAGCCAAATGCATGCAGCATGAGGCTTCTTTGGACACTGGAGAATATTTAAAAGGCACGTGAAAATGAAAGGAAGCTACTGCAAAATTTCTACCTCTTCTTTGCTAGGACTATCAGAAGGAAAATACGGGTTTATGTCGTTATTTATTTATTTATGTCGTCTTTAAAAATGTAAGTGAAGATTAGGGAGGGAGGGGGGAGCTAAGGGGAGGAAAAATGGATACGTGGAACAATAACATTAAAAGTTTGTCTCCCTTTGATTCTGTTGTGTCATTAATTCATTAACTGGCGCAGGATGAGAGAGACAAGCCGGGGGCTCCATTGTGCCAGGTGTGGTACAAACACAGCAAATAGCGATCCCTAATAGTGATCCCTGCTCCAAAGAGCTTGCAATCCCGCATTGCAAATTGTGCTCTGGCCTTGACAATGGAGCGTCCTTCAGCAGATGGGTTTCACAGGAGCCAACTGGTGGCATCCGCGGGGAGAGGAGAGGCCTCCACCCTCAGTTCCTTTGTGCAGCTGTATACAGTAACCTTTAGGAGACCTGAATGTGCACACTTTGCATACCTCTCCCAAGTTAGGTTTATGCACACAATCCCCCAGACATATATCCCTAAGTCCTTACACAGGCTGTCATCTCAAAGAGCCTTTGACTCCCAAAGAGATTGCTGGAGAGGTGGTTCTTTATTCATGGTAAAGGGAAAAGACTGTTTCCAAATAATTTTATTTTAAAAAATCATCTCTATTTCTTCATCTTTCGTAGACATACTTAGTGTAGTAACTTATTAGTTTAGGCTTACAATTGTATGACATATGAGTCTTTCATAACAACAATATCTTTTTTTCCCCTTGCTATTCATGTACTTATATTTCTATACAGATCAAAATATTCTATAATAGGGGTGCAAGATTTTTTTTCCCTCTGCTTTGCAACTTCTAGAAGAATTACAAGGCTGGGGTGAAATTAGTTACTATTAACATTTACATTTGAAAATGGTTGTCTTCAGTGTTATAGTTATTTGGGGTATAATTGGGCCTACAATGTTTCACCTAGTTTGCAGAGTCCTTTTTTCTATAAGATGGACCTCAGTGAAGAGGTTATTGTATAGTTAACAACACTTGACTCCCTGATGTTCAAGGCCATGGCTAATTTTGTGAAACCTAAGAACGTCTCGATGTCATGGAAACTTAATTTTTTTTTATAAAAGCTGCGGTGGCAGTCAAGTTATTTAATGATATACCTTAGTTTGGGTGACAGACCATCTCTCATTTTGAAATATTTACAATTACATTTCCCCTAGTGTTGGAAATAACCACTTCCATGGAAGGGTTAAATTAATTGTTTAAAATTGACTGTGATGGATCAATAAATTAAAAAGAAGTTAGTCTTAAAAATATTTTCCTGTGATCCCTCATTAGTGGTGGGAATTGTATCCAAGTACATCATTTCCCCTCCTCCACCCTCAAAAAAAAAAAAAAAAAAAAAAAAAATCCGTATTTTGAATTAAAGTGGATGAAATTGGAAATATCTGAAAGCAAATGTAATCTGTTCTGATCCCTGCAGAAAGCAAAGAGGCTGATGCTGGGAGATCGTGCAGAGATTCCTCCCATGCTGCTAGTCTCGCTGCATAGAGTTTGGGGGACTGAAGAGTGCAATTAGTGCTTCTTGTCCCATCTCGTGCCTCGGTTTCCTCCCTGGAGCCCAGGCGTGCGTGATGGAACCTGGAGCCGGTGGCCGGATGATCAGGAGGGCTCACTCCTAACACCTGAGCTGCTGTGGGTGGCTTAGCTCACGGCCCAGAACACCTGAATCCCATGCATTGGAAAAAATCATTGCATTTGGTTTGAAATCATGCAATTCTAGAGATTTTTATTTGGGCGGGGTTGATCTGCCCTCAAGAGTCACATTTCCAGGCCTTCCCCTGAGCAAAAACCTGACTGTGATTGACATTAAAAAAGAAAAAGCCAAAAACTCCTGCTAATCACAGGACTCCGGGGGCTGATGCTTGAGGAAGAAAAGGCGTTCCAAAAATCGTAAGATCTGCAAGGAAAACGCGGGCAGAGCCAAACACGTGGGCCCTTTTGTGAAAGGCGCGGTTGAGTCTTCATTCTTTTGTCTCTGCCTCGTCCCCGTCCCCCCCCGAATCGAGGCCGTTGCACCTGAGCCAGTTGCAACGGTTCGTCCTTCTGCGTCGGGGATGAGCTTTATTCTAAAATTCCAGCTGCCGTCCAGAAAATCCATACGGGCCTACTCTTCCTTTCACCTCTGCCCTTTTGACCTCTGCCTTGCCTGAGGACAGGGCTGACCTGGTCATTGACTAACCCTGAGTCAATAAGTCTGCCTTCATTAGCATAAAACATGAATCTGCTGGCAGTTTGACAAATTATAACTTGGAGCTAAAGATCTGCCAACTGGCTAACTCCTGTAACGACTATTTATCATTGGAAATGGTAAATCATAGGAATCCAGATGACTTAATTATTCAGATGGTGGGGGGGGGGGTATGGAAGATGGAAGGAAGGAGAGAAAGGAAGATTTGCCGGGTTCAATCTTGCCGGGTTCAATCTTGCAGCAGGATGTTTAAGGACAAAGCTTTTCCCCAAAGCACCATGGCTCTCTTCCCTCCATCCTCTTCTCTGCGGCTCTCTTTCTCTGTTCTCTTTCCCCCTCAGTCCTTCCCTCTCATTTTTCTTTTTTTTTTTTTTCCCTTTGTCCTCCTCTCTCTCCATCCCTTTGTTTCTCCGATTCTTTCCTCCTCTTTGTCTCTCTCATTCCATCTGTCTCATTCTTCCTTTCTATTCATCATTCTCACTCCCATCTCTTTCTCTCTCTCTTTGTCACTCTCCCTCTCTCCCTTTCTCCCCGTCTCCCACCCTTACCCACACTCATTATATCCAGCATTAGAGAAAAAAAGTCGCAGCCCCCCCCACCCCATTAATTGTCCCTAGTCCCTAGCGCTAGTCGCCATTCACGGATTTACTAAGCCACAGCACCGGCTGGGAAATCGCCGTAGACAGGAACAAGAACAGCAAAATGTGGGGCCACAAACAGATTGATCCATACGCCTAGGTATGATCGGCGCTGGGTTTGTCTCCGCTGATGTGCGGGGATGAACACCGGCAGTGCTGATAGAGGTTCAGCCCTCTGCTTAGGCAGGGCTGAGGATAAAGCACTGTGTCCCACTGCGCACACGCCAGCTCAAATCTCTTCTCTGGGACCACTCACTTCTTCCGAAACTGGATTTTTAACCATATCTGGGAAGATTTGGGGTCCTTTTGTCCCTGCCTTGCTCTGTTCCCAAGGCAGAGAAATCCTATGGAGAGTGAATCTGGATTCTGTTTCACTGCATGCTGGGTTTCAGGTAGCCCCAAGCGGAGGGGAAAAAATCCCCATCCTATGGGAAAACAGCACCAATGCTTTTCCTCCCTGAAACCAGGATGAAAATTTGAAATCACAAACATTTTTATCAAACTCATCCCCACCCAAGACAAGCCTTGAGTCCGTTAAAAGGTTTGATCCGAAAAGTTTCAAAAAACAATGCAAAAAATGATCTTGGCCATTTTGTAGGTGTATTTGTACTACCCTGAGTTTCTGAATGAACAGACCTTCAGACCTGGGAAAAGCCAGATTGCACCTTTGTCATTGGTCCAATACGAAAATGAAAATTTCAGAGCCACTGAAACTTCTTTTTCCCAAATACTGAATGTAAGGAAGGAAAAAAATCACCCGCACTGGCCATTCCTTGTGAAACAATATTGGTTTCAGGGAATCTGGATTTCTTTTGGCTGGAAAATCCCATCTCGCTGAACAATGTCTAACCCAGCTCTAGTCTCAGGCCCGTTCACCTGCTTTTCAACAGCACAGCTGCATGGGGTATGGACCACGGACCAAAATTTTGCTCCAATCCCTTGCAACTCC
>NW_005842823.1:501056-525268 GCF_000455745.1 Alligator sinensis | reverse complement strand
AAGAGGCATCCCCATGGAGAATGGGGGGTGGCAATGAACAAGTAAGAAATGGAGAGAAAAAGGAGGAATAAATGATTCAATCTCACATCTAGGAGGGCAGGTTTTATTATGTGTTTGGTAGGGCTCAGTTCTCATGTGCGCAGTGCAGAGTGGCCCTGGGTGAATGGGGATTTGCACTGGGATCAACTGGCATCAAATTTGCCTTTAAAAATTAAAGCGACCCTTGGTCCTTCTTCGCAGGCTCGTAAAACGCCTGGTGACCTCCCCCCAGCCTGCCCCAACCCCTTCCGCGGTATCAATAAATGTTCCCTTTTCACCAGATCTGAAACACACACCAGGCTGGGGACGGCGGGGGGGTTCTGCAAATTTCCCTCCTCATCATAAATCTCAATTTGGGGGCTGGATTCTCTCGTCGTAGGCAGCGGGGACAGATCCCAGCTGCTGTACATCAGGGCGGCTCCCTGGAAATCAGCAGTGTAAATCCAGAATGGACAACGGGCCCACTGCCCCCCGGCTGGGGCATACTGGCCTAGCGCCGGTGGAGCGAACAAGCCCCATTAAGACTTACGCTCGATATTCCACCATCTTGACAGGCCCACCCTCTCCCGAGAACATTTTGCACCATAATTCTGCTTGTATTGTGTTGCATGAAGAAGAAAAGGGGGGAAGAAATAAAAGGGGAATGTTAACATGAAACACTACTCTAGCACTCATTTAAAAATATACATCACCCAGAGATTTATGAACAAGAATCCCTCCTATAAATCAACCCAGGCTTTCTCTTTTTTTCTCTCTCCTCTGGACCATGCACAAATGTAAACACCTGCATCTGATTATTTTCCTTTACACAAAAAAAACAGGTGCAGACACCTTGGCAAAACAGCCGGGATGGAACATTTCCATATATGCCTACATTTGAATACGTGCATGCATAATAGGTAATAACTCCAATGCGGCAGCAGCTATTATGGCACCTACTCCAACACAATTGAAAGAAAAGCCTTTTTTTTCTCCCTCTCTCTCTCTCTCTGCCCTGACATCTGTCGTTATAATATCTAGAGAGTCAAATTCATCCTTAGTGTCTTAGTGTAATTGCATGGAATCAAAAGGGCAAACTTATACACACATACCGTATAGATAGTGGGGATACCAGGATGGGCATGGATAGGTAAGTCGTTGGCTGGGTGTGTGAGATAGATAAGGGGAATAAGGGGATAGATAGGTAGATAGATGTATTTATGTCTACTGTATGTCTGTGTATCTACTGACATATGGATATCACTATGCAGCCATATCCATATCCAAGGAAAGAGAATTCTTAATGAAAGGAAGTTTCTCAGGTGATCTGAAAGTAAAGCAACCTTTTCCCTCCTGTTTTTTCACCCACCAATGGCCCTTTACTGCACGGTCATATTTTTCTCCTAAAACTCGATCAACGTTTTTCACCCGCAATTCAATTGGTATATTTATGGGAAGAGGGAAAAACCCCATCTGATTGTACTTGTCCAGGCAGCTGAGGAGATGTATAACTAGGAGGCAAAGCTAAAACATGTTCTCTCTCTCTTTCTTTTTTTCCTCCCCCCACCATTTCTTCCTATCCAGCTCATTGGCCTGTAAGGCCCTTTCTCAGCAGGGGAATTAAGAATAAGCATCATGTGTAGCCTGCTTGTGCATGTGAGTGTGTGTTCTGGGTGCACACATGTGTACTAGGGCAATATAAACCTAAACTTTCAGGAGAGGAGTGGGGTAAAGTTAGGAGGATTTCTGGATGCATGCCTCTGCTTTTCTCAGAGCAAGCACAGGTGTATGCACTGAAGCAGCTGAATAAGCAGTGGGTGAACAAGGTAGCAGCATCCACCACCACGACCAGTCCAGCCTGTCACAGCTGCCACAGTATAACATCTCTGGTGTTGTGTGTGTGTGTGTGCATGAGTGAAAATATGTCGTGTGTGCCTACAAGGCTTCACTAACCCCCATGGCGTTATGCCAGGGATGAATTGGACCCCATACCTTTTACAAGGAAATTTTATGGCGCTAATGTCTGAGCAGGGCATCTCTTCAGATGCATTTTATGTGGCCTGTCTGTTTTTAGCAAGGCATAAACAGCACGTTCCAGTCCCCCGCTGCGGATAAGTGTACTGTCTTCATGGTTAAGATGATCCAGGTAAATCTGGATTGTCTCCACTGTAGTCAAGGGAGTTTCCTCTGTATTCAGGAAGCTAGAACAAATACTCCTCCTTTCTCAATCAACCCCCTTTCCAGCCCTTTGTTAGGTTGACCAGCACCCTATTTCATGGGAAGCCCCGTTCATGTCTTCTCAAGTGAGGGGGTCAAGCTGAGCTGGGTTTTAGGGGGGCATCAAAAGGGTGGGTATACGTGATTTCAATAGGATGGGGGGCTCCAGAGGGCAAGGGATGTGAGGCAACTTCCAGCACTGAAGGTCCAGTTTCAAATTTGGCCAAGTCACCCACCCCACTGCAAGCTGGTTCTCCATCAGCGAACAGGGTGGGTATTTGCTTTCTAAGGGTGGTGAGGCTCCAAACCCGTTCCTGATGACCACAGACTGAGGCCATTGGAGCCCAGGGCCGTGGAAGCACATAGCAGGTCTGGTGGGAAGTCACTAGGCTATGACATTTTGGGCCCAGGTTCAAGGTCCAGCCCCTCCACCGGCCTTGAGCAAGCCACAGCTGCTTTAGGTGCCTACCCCCAAAACAAAGGTCCCCAGAACCCCTCTATCAGCTGCTGCCTGTGCCTGGAGGTCCCACGAGTCCCTGTGGGGTCCCCATTACTGCCAGTAGAGTCCCTTGCACACCAAAATATCTGTTCCTGGGAATGCCCAGGACTGCCTCCACCATGACAGTGCCAAGCAGCTGCATGTTGTCCCATGGGGCTCTGCAGACTAGGAGCTCTCCAGTCTGTGGGGCTGGATCCGGCAGCTGTTCTCAGGGTCCAGATACCCTGTCCAGCCCCTCCTAAAACACAGCAGCAAGATAAGCCATGACTTCCCTCCCTGCCAGTGGCTTCTGCATTCACCCAGGGTGCAGCAGCCGTGGATTCAAATCTCTCTACTGGAGGGGCTATGAACACGTGGCTCCTTGCTCTCAATCAGTAGAGCGGGTGGGTGAGGAGATCACACCCTCCCTTCCATTAAAGCAGGGGTGGGCAAAATGTGGCCCGCGGGCTAGATGCAGCCCACCAAGCCATTGTATCTGGCCCATGAGACCCCTAAAAAATTCAGAAAATTAATATTTATCTGCCCCTGGCTGCCTGCCATGCAGCCCTCAATGGCTTGCCAAAACTCAGTAAGCGGCCCTCCGCCCAAAATAATTGCCCACCCCTGCATTAAAGCTTTCTTGCTTTGCACTGCCTATTGGGCTAGCTAGGGAGAGGGAAAGAAAGAGGAAATGCCTCTCCAACCTGCTGGTTATGGCCCAGATGAGAGAGAAGAGAAACACGAATTCTAGTCTATTTTCCAACAAATATTTGATCAGTAGCATAATGATGGGCAGGCGAGGGGACACCTTGAATCCTACGCCCAGTTCTGATCTTCCCACCTCAACAAGGATGGAGAAGAACTAGAGAAGGGCAACAAGGATGATTAGCAGTGCAGGGGCTTCCATACGAGGAGAGACTAAAGAGGTCAGGCTGGTTCAGTTTAAAAGGGAGATGCTTGAGTGGGGGGACATGAAAAGGGGTTTCAAGATACTAAATGGTGATGAGGAAGTCAATAGGAATTTATTATTTACCCTCTCAGACAATCTAAGAACTAGGGGTCACAGCATGAAACTAGGAGTTTAAAACCAGCAAAAGGCAGTTCTTCTTTACCCAGCATATCATTAAAGCATGGGTCTCGTGGCCACCAGACGTGGTAGAAACTGAGAGTTTGGCCATATTCACAAAGGGACTGGATATGTTCTTGGAGGAAAGGGGCATCGGTCGCTATTGAGCATGGGAGTGAGGGGCATGGCATCTGCATCAGAACATCCTGGACCTTCAGTGCTGGAGGCTGCAAGTTGGAGAGAAACAGGAGAAAAGTCCTGGTCAAACCCAGTCACTCTTCCTTCCAGCCTCCGCTCTCTGCCCCTGTGTGACACAGGAGACTGGGCAAGATGGACCTAGGGTCTGATCCAGTAAATGGCATTTCTTATGTGCTTGTGATGGGGGGCACTGGAATGGAGCTCAGGGAATGGAGCTCCCTGCCCCCGCAGCCTATTGTGGCTCTAGCAGCGAGGAGGGCAGAGACGTGGCACCGGCGTGTGATGCCCTAGGCAGTGGCACTGCACAGTGCAGGAGCAGCAGCCAGAGGTTCACTGCTGCAGGAGGGAGCTGTCACCTCCTTTTCTTTGTGAGGCTGGAAATCAGTGGATAAACAGCCTGTGGTCACACCTGCTGACTATAAGAGCGGGTGACATCTCCCCCTGCAATAGGGACCCTGATGTCCAGGGCCAAGGACTGGGTGATCACGCCTGCGTATTTAATATAGCATGTGCACAGAGCTGGGGGGCCTACTCCCTACTCACATGCTGGGATCCTTTGAGGTAGTTCTCTCCACACCAGAGTCCTCCAGAGTATCTACGTGGCCCCACAGCAGCTGGTTTCCCCACGGCTTTTACCAGCGTGCATAAGGGAACAGAGTCTCCTCCCAAATACTGAGAAGCAAGGGACAAACCTGGGCTCACCTTAGGTACTGACCCCAGGGTGGTGAACTACCCATTGGACCACCCTGCCTATAGCGCACCCACTATAACACCATCACTCCCTTCACCCAAACCAAACTGGAGGAAGACTGGGCGTCATGGCACACTAGACCCAGTCACGCTAGCTGCCATCGCTGTGCCATGGCACACTAGACCCAGTCATGCTAGCTGCCATCGCTGTGCCATGGCACACTAGACCCAGTCACGCTAGCTGCCATTGCTGTGCCATGGCACACTAGACCCAGTCACGCTAGCTGCCATCGCTGTGCCATGGCACACTAGACCCAGTCATGCTAGCTGCCATCGCTGTGCCATGGCACACTAGACCCAGTCACGCTAGCTGCCATCGCTGTGCCATGGCACACTAGACCCAGTCATGCTAGCTGCCATCACTGTGCCATGGCACACTAGACCCAGTCACGCTAGCTGCCATTGCTGTGCCATGGCACACTAGACCCAGTCATGCTAGCTGCCATCGCTGTGCCATGGCACACTAGACCCAGTCATGCTAGCTGCTGTCACTGTGCCCCTTGAACAACACATCCCCTGCCTGATCCTGGGTGAATGATTCCCAGCCTACCCTGGCAGGCAGGAGCTGGGATCCAACCCCTGGAGCTCCTGAGCAAGGCTGAATGCATTCTCATTCTGGCTGAGCGTGCTGATGGGGAGGAGGAAGGGGGGCTAGCAAAAGGCCCTGGCTTCAGCGGATTGCAAGAAGGAGATCAATAGAAAGAGACAGATTGGAGACACATTTCTATCACCGGGTCCTGCTAGCTCAGCGCTCCTTCCATTCCCTGCTAGGCCACGGGACGGCAGGTGCAGCCGGTGGCTCCATGGCTTTCCAATTCAAACAGGTCCTAATCCCCCCCACCGGCGAGCAAACAGCAGCCAGGCACGCCTGGGATTAACCACACAAATATCGCTAATGTATTCAAATGCACTTCCCCAATACCACATGATAAACAGGGGTTACTAATTAGCAGCAGCTCAGCCATTGGGAATTGTAATGACTTCATCCGGAGCGAAAGAGCAGCGGCTTTTCTTCCTCTGAGGGGGTCTCGGATTCTTGGCGCTTGCTCTTTCTTTCTTTCTCTCTTTCTTTCCTTCCTTCTCTCTCCTTTATTCATTTGTACTTTGAGACCTTTAATATAATGCTAGACGCAAAGGTGGGCAGTGCCAATGGGCAGAGGTCCCTCCACGGGAGGGACATGGCTGTTGTCACACGACTGTTACAGCTAGAGCTCGAAACACCCTCTCCGATGCCCTTCAGGCACTCAGGGGTGTAGGTGGTAGTCGGGTTGGTCTAAGCACACAGGCAGACAAGGTTCTTTGGGTAAATTTGATATCTTTGATTAGACCAACTCAAACAGTTGGAAAAACTAGCTGGCCGTCTTCCACCATCCCCTCGCAATGGCTCAGCACAAACTGGGCTGAAGGGGCAGCATCCAGACTCGAAGGAGACTCGTTCCTGGACCAGGAACTGGTAGAGGTGGAAGCCATCGTCCTAGCTGGCTCTCATGAGCCAGTTCCTGCAGCTTTTCAGGGTCACCATCTTATCCCAACCCAGCAGGAAGTTGTTGGGGTAGATTCGCACTCCCCTTGGCCTCTCGGGATGGGGCAGAGCAGACGGACATCGTCTCGTGCAACTCCAAACCCAGCGCACCGAAGAGGGCACTGAGGTTTGGTAAAGAGCAAACCTAGCCGGGGGCTGTCCAAAGAAGAGTGTCTCCTTCACGTCCTCCTCTCAGAGAAGGAGCCCCTGCTATGACGTACCTATTCACTCTTTCTTTGCCCTTTTCAATTCTTCTCTTCCTTTTCTTCCACTCTTTCATTACAACTTTCACTCCTTTCTTTCTTTGCAATTTTTCTTTCTTTCTCTCTTTCCTGCCATCCATCTCTGGTGTGCCGCCTTCCTTTTCTTTGCTTTTTAATTCTTTCCTTTCCTTTCTCCCTCTGGTTTTGTTACGAGTTTAAATTTCTGCTTTCTTGGTAATTTTTTCTTTCTTTCCCTCTTTCCTTCTCAGGTGTACCTTTCCCTTTGCTCTTTTAAACATTTTCCTCTTCTTCTCTTTTCTTCTAAGTCAAAATTTGTCCTTTCTCCTTTTGACATGCCAAGATCTGGGAATGAAAACATCTCATGCAAACCAGCTAAGTCAGGGGGAAAAAAAAAAAGATGTTTTTTATTGTAAAAGATGACATTTTTATTGTCGCTTGTATTGTGCTATTTTCTTTTTTTTATTACCCGGCTGCAGCTTTCTTTTAGCTGGTAACAGAATTGAAATTATTTTTCAAAGAGGTTCCCCCCCCCCCTTTGTATCCACATTTCCTTTTTAAACACTCTATTAGAAAAATATTGCCTAACAGCTGGGAAACGGGCCCTGCAAAGAAGGATAGGCGTGAATGCGGGATGGGGTGGGAGGCAAGCAATAAAAAATAAAAGGAACCAATAAAGATTAATTATCTAATTAACAGAGACATAAAATATAGAGAGGGATAAATAAATGCCTTGCCAAAAATTCTGTTGCGATTTTTTCCTCTGTTAGATAGAGCTGGGGGAAAATGCAGGCGGTGCTGTAATCTCCTTTATGCTGATGTAAATCAGGAGGAATGAGATGCCAGCCAATGGACCTGATCCTGGGGTGCCTTGGCGGTATGAGTCAGGAGCAATGGGTCTGATTCTGATCTCAGACTGGCCTAAACATGGGAGAAATTCATTGGATGGACCGTGACCTTGTGTCTGTTGTCAAGCCAATGGCGTTACCAAGGTTTGCATCTCATTTATACCCCAGACCCTTCTCCCTATTTTGGCAGGGCCTCTACAGAGACTATGATGTTGCCGGCATGTGAAGGAGATTCACAGATCTGGTTCATTGATCCAAGGGCCAGATCAGTAGGTCGTTATTTTTAATGATGATCCACGATGCGCAGCCAGGATCCAGCCGGCGATGAGCCTGAAAGAGGTGCAAAAGCTTGTCTCCAGATCCGAGCATGGGGATAGGGAGGAGGAGAAGGAAGAGAAGGCTGAAGGCCCTGTACTGAGCATTCATCTCCCTGCTTGATCACTAGAAGGGGCCAACGATTCACAATGGAGCACTTATGGGGTGAAATCTCTCCCCCCCCCCAATTCCAGCAGATCCGGCGACGCTCCAATTTATTTGTTATTTGAAACTCTTTGTGAACGGCTCCAGCGAGTAGTTCTCAGGCCCTGCTTCCCACCCGCCTTCCAGTCCCTTTATGCCACCTCTGTAGACCAGCCAGCAGCTGCAGACTCCCTCGACAGGCCCAGGGCCGCGGGGGGAGGGGGTCGGAGCTGCAGAGCACATGGAATTCCAGTCTCCACCAAGACGGATAATCCCTTGTAACCTAAGCATAGGTTAGGGTAGCCCCTGGGGCTGCTCTAAGTTACAATGAGGCCAAACTGGCCCCTAGCAATCCCCAGAGAATTGCAGCTGGTAGACCTGATCTGAGCTACAGCACGTAGCCAGCAAAATCCATGAAGACCTTGGCCCGTGGGCCCTTGCTCACGAAGTTGTCGGGACTGTTTCCAGCTTAAAATGAACCCTGTGCAGGTTGCAGATATAAATCACCGAGGGAGGGGGACTGGCTCTGATCCCTTGCAAACGTAACCAGCTGACACAACTCGACTCACTGTCCCCGGACACTTATTGACTTGGCTTGAGGCTAATATTTGAGCAGTCACCGTGATTGTGACAGCACCGGTATGTCCAGTTTCCCTTAACGTGAACTGATGTTCGCATGCCTGACCCAACCATTGCAACCACCCCATGGGGCTCCATCATCTTCATCTTGGATAGCGGCCCCATGGAAACATCTCTATGACATGTTTTGCCTTCAGCATCACACACTATCTCTATCACCAGCCCCACACACTGAAAAACCAGGAATCAGGCCCCAAACCCATGAGTCTGGCTGAAAACCCATGCAATTTTCTTTTATGTTATACATTGGGTGGATCTATGCATTTGCCTTTTGGTTTCTACACCTTCTGGCTATGCTGGGGTTATATTTTTGCAGCTTTCTTTTGCAACCACAGAGGCAAAACCCCATGATTCTCTAGTAACAACTCAGCTGCAGGAGCAAGGGCTTTAAGAAAAACTATCACCAATTGTAAGAGTCATAAAAGCTGGCCACATTAAGACAGAACCAGGAAAAAAACTCTCTCTTGAACCACAGCTGGAGACTGAATCACCCCGTTACAGCTGCTGAGAAAATGGGGTTTCTATTCTGAAGGAGCTGCTGCCATTTCAACCCATATTGGGAACATTGAATTTTGCAATATTCCTGCAATGAAAAGTGCAAACAATTTTGATTGGGACCATGAAAACCTTTGGTCTGGATAATGCAACGTCATGTAACTCCTCTTAGGGGCAGACAAATTGCCATGTTTGGGGTCAGGAAGGAATTTTACCCCTGGCCAGGGAGTAAAAAACTCTAAGAAACCCATAACCCCTTTTGCCTTTATGTGCAAGGGGGGAAATGTCCCCCTGCCTTACCTGTGACATGTCAGGGTGTTATGGCCTTGCCACTGCGTGTCAGGGTTGATTGTGTGGTTTTATGAGTAGGTTAGACAAGGATTTGTAGAGGGGGTTTGGACAGAGATGATCCTGCCTCAGGCAGGGGTTGGATGAGGTGACCTCCAGAGGTCATCTCCAGCCCTTCTCTATGATTCTATGAGTCTTTAACAGAAGTCATTGAAACAACAAAGACTGAATAGACACTTTTTTCTCATTGAAATGAACCGTGTTCATATTTTTGAAACCAAAGGCAAGGTAAAGGTGAACCTTATAGAGCAACTGAATCAGACGTGCATAAGCTTTCATGATCCACAACTCCTATGACTCACTCAACAAGGAGTCACCCTGAAAAAAGCAGGGCACGTGTGGGTGTTGACTGTCCTACCTCAAAGAGATCAAGAATCAATATGGGTCGGCTGGCATTTCAAGGCCTGTAGCTTCTGAATGCTATGATGCTATGGCTCGTAGCAGCTGACGATGGGAGCTGTGGCTCACGAAAGCTCATGCATTTCACATTCAGTTAGTCTAGAAGGTGCACCTTGACCTTGCTTCTCCCTGACTCCAAACTACCTCTCTCTGCTCGCTGTCGAAACAGCTGATTGAGCCATTTCCCCCTTGAAAACCCCATCGATGCGTTTCCTTAAAATGGCTTGCTCACGCCCTCAGTGGAAAAAGCGTCCATCAGATGTTCTTGCATCAGCTCTACAGCCTCTTTCTTCAGCCAGCAGCCAGCAAGGCTCTTCAAAAATGCATGCCTATGACATGCCTAGGCCTCAGCACAATTTGCGGCCATTAATAAACTATGCCTCGCAACTCCGTGTCATCATCATAGAGGTGCTCTGACTACACGAGGATCTGGAGTTGTGTTGGATCCCCCCCATAACTGGCGATGGCTGAGCTTGATCTTCTGGCTAAATGGTCCTCCAAGGACTGTTCTTTAGAAGCCAAGGCTTCTCCCGGGACAGGGTGGCTGGCACAGGGAAGGGAGCGCTTGGATGCTTTTGACCACAGGCTGGTGAGAGCATGAGATGGAGAAGAACCTGTGCAGTAGCTCTTGGGTGGGCCATGCTAATGCAGCATGGCTCTCTGTCTCTCTCTAGTGGCAAGACCAGGAATAGAGGCTGCCTCCCAGACCGTGTCTGTGGAGGTGTGGGTTTCTAGCTCAAAGGCACTAAATTCAGTCCCCGAGATGGCTTGACCCTGGGGGTGGGGTACCCTGGGGGTGGGCGGGCAGGAGCTGGAAGAGCGGTGACTTCCTGGAAAGGAGACAAGACGGGGTGGAACGTTGGGCTTGGAAAATGAGAAGGGTGTCCCGCCAACAAAAATGCTTCTTAGCACATAAATCACTTAGGCTCAGATTTTCAATGTGGTTAGGCAACTAGAAGGAATCATATGCTTAAGTACGGTGACAATCTGGGCCATAACATTCCTACCTTGGCACATTTGCTCTTACATAAGGCTGGGATAGTGCTATCTCCTCCCAGGGTGGTTTGCGAAGCCATGGGGTAGTTCTTTGTCCTGATTCATCCAAGACCTGGCTCTGCTGATTTCCAGGTACCCCTGGAGTACGGATGGATATGTTGCAGCATTACACTTGGAAACTCTTCCACTGTAACGTCTAAGCACCTCCCTTGTAAAGAGCTTTGGATGCAACAATCCCAGATATCCAATGAGACCAAAAGGCGCCTGAAAATCCCCAGGCTCTATCTGTGCCAGGCTTATGATCAGCTGCAGTTTGAGAAAGACCTAAGGGACTTAGGCACACAGTAGGTGTGTCTACACATGCATTTATGCTGGCTTAAATTTATTACTGTGCAGTAAGTGGGAATAGGCTGGCATCTATCCATGCAAGCATTAAAGCACATTAATGCTGTGTGTGGACCGATTGGAGACTAAAGTTAGTCCTAAATCAGTCTACACACAGTGTTAGTGCACAGTAAGGTTACACATGCATTACTGTGCAGTAACTAATTGGTCATAAATTTGATACTTGCATGATGCAGGCATCAAATTTACACTAAAGTCAGCATATGTTGCCATATCTACGGCGCAGTATAGGCGTGCACATGTAGATGTGTGACTGTACTGTGCCGTAATTTTGGTTACTGAATAATGAATGCGTACGTGCAGACGCTCCCGGTAATTCTGAACCTATTGAAGCCACCGGGACTTTGTTCTCAATGTTAATGGGGCAGCGATTTCACCGCCCGGTTAAAAGCCGAGAATGGATCGTGACCCTCTTCTAGCTGGATGTTGGGATGGAGAATTTCCCTGCACGGTTCCTCCCGCAGACCCCCACTTCCTGTCGAGCTTGGGTGAGAAACACTTGATGCAAAGGCGCCAATTAGCGGCCAATCCCCCGTGTCCCTCGTTAAGCTGCAAGACCCCGTCTGGCCCGACGCATTCTAGGATGCTCGTTTGTTTTCCCCCTGCGGAAAAGCGGTCGCTAAACCTGAACTCCAACGAGATACCAGCTGCAGGCAGGCTTCGGGGATTAACACTGCCCAGCTCAGGCACTTTCTCATGCCAGCGCGTTTGACTTGGAGATGCCTTTACGGACACATTAAACCTCTCATTCCACCCGGGTGGACCTCCGGATAAGCCTGTCATTTTTCTTTCTGAAACCAAAATACATTATACCCCCCACCTGTCATAGCTCAAACAGCCAGTCAACCTCCCCCCCCCCTCACTGCCCTCCTCTTTTCCCTGTGAGTATTTTGTATTAAAACTCCAACTTAAGATCATTCCCCGTCAGTGACTCAATGCCCCCCCTTCAAAAGACATCTGGCGCCCTCCCCCCCACTCGATCTCAGCCCCAAACTTTATAGCGTATGTTCGTGGAGGTTTTGAATATCAGTCTCGCCGTATGAAAGCCATCGGTGCTTTTGAATCTGTTGCTTCTATATGGAAATGGGCTAATTAAAAGCACTTGCATGGTGTATAGCTTTGCCTGCACATTTCGCCATCCAGATGTTTCGCAGTTGTGGGTTTCCTAAGGATGCCATTCTGCCCTGTTGGACTCAGCAATATTAAATCATCTACACATTTCCCAACAGCCGCCTGAGCTTAAAGTCTTTGCAGCTTTCCACATGTCTCTACGCATCACGGTGCCCTGAACACGGCCTCCCCCCTTTCCGGTGAAAGAGGACTGGCAGTAATTCACTTAGAGGAGCAATGGTGCAGGTTCTGCCACCTTGGGGTGGCACATGGGTCCTCTCTGGGCCACGGGAGTTTTGAGTGGGCGAAGGACTTCCGGTGTGAAGGTCAAGGTATATAAGAAATGGTGGTTCGAGATGTTCACCTATGGGGTTTAGAAGGAGCAGGGCGAAGTAGCACGGGCACTCAGTGCTTTGGCGCTGATGGAATAAGGGCCAACAAAGAGCTGGGATTTTCAAGGATTTCCACAGTGACCCTCTGCCAAAGGGACTCAGGTCCATGTGCTTAAGGTGTTTCAGCACCAAGAGATGCAGGTAGGTGCTCACTGGGAATCTCAAAAGTACCCAGAGGCTTCTGAAACCCCCCCATGGATCCCATTGGCCTCTTGGGGTACTGCAATGCCTTGAATCCCTGACCGGCCATGATTTAGGAGCATGGGGTCTGGTTGCTCTCAATATAGGGCTCTGTCACCCAATGGCTTCCCTTCCTCACCCTTGGCTGATCCCTACAATACAGGGAGATCCTGGAGGCCCTGTTTCCCTCGGGGGGAACTGCAAGAAGGTGGCTGCTGGGGCCAAGGTCACACAGAGACTTGAACCCATGTCTCAGAGACACCTGGGGACACCCTCACCCACCTCCACTAGGACGGCACTGAGCGGGGTCCAAAGTCCATCAGTGCAGTAGTGGCAACTCTTCAGAGCCACAGGCCAGAGCAACCCATTTCAGGTCCAAGGTGGGTCCCTGCTCTGGCTCAGTCACCTCCACTACCTCCATCCTTGCCCCCCATCTGTGTGATGGGAACAGCCTGCAAAAACCAGAACAGCTGCTCACCACCCACAGCTGGCGAGGGCACAGGAAAAGTCCCCCTGCTCCGTGGACTTGGAAAAGGTCCCTGCTGTGTCTGCAGGCTGGAAGAAAGTGGTAGCCCTGCCATCCCCCCCCCCAGCTCAGGTGCTCCGCACTATGTAGACGGTCCCAGGATCAGGCTCCCCCACCCGCTCACTCCATCCTCTGCCCGCCTGGAGCAGAGGGAGGGTGTGGGTGAAAGGGAACATCTGGGCTACATAATGAACCCAAGAGGCCGCCAGGGCTTTTAGCTTGTTCCCTTCATGTCGTCTCAAGTCCACGTTTCCCGTCTCAGTTTTCGGCCCCCAAATCCCGAATGTGCAACCTCCACCCGTTCCCCCCGCGGGGATCAGAGGCAAGCGGGAAAGCCCGTTAAGCCCCCCACAGGCCCAGATGTGCGGAGCTGGGCGCTCCGAGGCGAGACGCTTGCTCCGACCTGCGTCTTGTTTTACAGCTTCGGCGGTGAGAAAAAATCTCTGCCTTGTTCCATTGCACCCAGCAGGTTGCCGGGGTCTTAATCACCCTATTTATGGTGCATACATACATAACAAGCAGGGCTTGGGAAGCAGTGAGGAGATCCTGAGAGGAGCTGATTCTCCAGGGATTTGCCAGCCATGCCCTTCTCTCCAACCTGCAGAAAATGCATGGGAGAAGGGGAGGGGTGGGAGAAACCTCCCCAGATTTAATTGAATTCTAGGGCTGTTAACCCCAGTGCCCTGGCCAAATTCCAAGCCCAGTAATTGCATTCTGCCTGATTAAAATTTCCCCTTCATTTTTGATTAGCACCGTGATTCTTCACTTCCTGTCCTAAAGGGGTGGGCAGAGTAGCCGTGCCTTTTCAAGCCACTGCCAGGCTCCTGCCCAAAAGCAGCTGCTGCTTACGGAGAGAAGAAGCAGGTGAGAGCTTCCCGTCTACATGACTGCACCTAGAACCTGGTTTCTATCAGTAGCTCTCAAAGCCCTCTAGAAAGGGGGTCAGTGGCATTTGGCTTGTTTTATAGGGGGAGAAACTGAGGCACAGGGAAGGGTAGTGCAGCCACCCTGCAGCAAGGCACAGCTGGGAACAGAGCAGACAGTCATCAGATTTGAATACAGGCCTCCCATCACCTCTCCTATGAAAATGCTCTTGTCTTGGCATCAGCATGGAGCTGAGGATGGGCCTGTGTGTTCATGCCCTCGAGGGAGAGATGGGATTTGAACCTGGATGGCCCAAGCACTTTGACCACTGGTCCAGTGGCAGTTTGCCCCCTAGCTCATGGTTGCCTTTGCTTGGCTTATGAAATCCCTGGATTTCTATCTGGAGTGAAACCAGTGGTCCTCAACCCCTTTAGACTCCAGGCCCTGTTTGGAGAATGCTGGCCCTTGGCTTTCACTCGTTTCCTGACTATGGACAAATCCTAGCGCAAGTCGTCTGCAGCAAAGAACGCAGTGCACGGTAGGGCAGGATGGTTTGGATGCTCTGGGAGTCCTGCTGGAAATCTCCAGGTTTATTTTGCAAATCAGGGGTAGGAGTTTGCACAATGATCCATGCAAATATTATGCCGTGCCCCACGGCACCCTTAAAAGGATCTCACGGCACCCCGGGATGTGAGTTTCCCCGGTTGCGAGTTGCTGAGTTAAACAGCCCCTTTCACTCGACTGCTTCCAGTTCCCCACTTCAATATAAAACTCCCCTCCCCAACCACAGCAAAAGAAAATAAAATCCAGTCATTTGTTCCACCCAAACCCATTTGTTTGTGCAGACCAGGCCCCCAAGCACCCTGCTTTCCGCTGCTTTCCCCACGTCAGGGGGAGCGGAGGATGGAGAGCCGGATGAAGTCAGCCCGAACTGGTCTCCCTAATTGCTTCAAAGGTGCTCTTCACTTTCCTGGCACGCTGCCTCAGAAAAGCTGTTAGGGGGGCACTCGACATTTCCTGAATGTCCCTCTCCAAAGGCCGAGCGGCTCTTTCAGAAGCAATTTATTTGCATGACTTCCTCCCCGGCTCAGATAAGGGGCTGCTTGGCAGTGGGGGAGAGGAAGAGGCCGAGGGGGAGGCGGCCGTGCTTTTACGCCGCTTCGGGTAGCAGATGAGAAACCTCTTGAGTGCCTGGGATGAAAGAAAGATCAATTGATTTCCCCATCAAGCCGTTTTGTACATCGAACTCAAGTGGGCTCCAGCCGAGGGTAATAGAGAAAATTTGCTGAGCTTCAAACTTGCTGTAGATTCAGGCCGTGACCCCCTCCTCCACTCCAGGTATCCCAGGAGTGGTGGGGGAGGCATTCCCAGAATTGCAGGGGTGTCGCTTGTTGGATCCAGATACGGCAGTGGTGGGGATTAAGGTACCCATTGCGTGCCCCCTGCCTCTGACACATGCTACCAATGGGGCTCCATGCCCTGGATTTCGGTGGCAGGCCCTGGCCCCCTCTTGCCCACCCTCTACCCGCTTGACATGGCTTTGCAGACTGAATCCAACCAGTGGGCCTGACGTCGGACACCTTTGCAGGACAGCAAAGCAGGCTCCAGGGGAACCGAGCTTGGATGATTTCACACAGACTTTCCTTCCCACTGGAGGTCTTAAATCTGGGGGTGGGGGGGAGGTTGGATGGAAGTGGGGAAGGAAAGGTGCTTCTGAACCCAGCCCCCTCAAATGCCCACCATCAGATACCCCCCTTCAGAAACCAGCCAGACCCTGCTACTTGGCTGCTCCAAGGATTAGAAACTAGCTGCCTATTTCCAACCTGCCCTTCTCTCCTGGCCTTTGTCTCCTGAGGTCCAGACCTGCTGCACATACCCCTGGAACTACAGGGTGTCATGAGATGTTTTTAAGGGTGCCACAGGGTGCCACCTCCTTTGATTCACAAGATAAACCCAATGGGACAACTACTAGGGGACGACTAGGTGTCCCAATGGGACACCCTTATGAAACATTAATGGGACACCCCTATGAAACACCTACCTATGATTCACAAGATAAACCCAATGGGAATCCAGCGTGTCCAAACTGTTCTGCCCCGCTCTGGTCTTTCTGAGTTCTTTGCAACCAAAAAATTCACTGTATCATTTTTCTGTAGTCAAAAAACAAGTGAAAGCTAAAAGCTGGCAGTTTCCAAGTGGGGCCCAGAGCCTAACAAGGAGGTTTTGAGTCTAAAAAGGTTGAGCATCACTCAGGTATGAAGTGCAAAGGTCTGGGCTATCTACAAAGCATGTTGTGACCCTATGTGGAGGGGTCCTGGGAGCAATGTAGTGGTGATGGAGGAAGGCAGGGGGCCTACAAGGCACCACATTGCAGCATGGAGATGGGTCCTGAAAGGCCGCGAGGGCTCCTGTGATCTGTGCCTGCAGTACCTGGAGGAGAGCTTCCACCACAGGACCAGCATCCAGCCCCCAGCAGCCTCCCTTTTGTGTCATGCACTTGAGTCTCCCTGCGCTTGGTGCTGTACAAATGCTGCAAAGAAAAAAAGGTCCCCATCCTGGAAAGACTCATCAGTTTTGGAGACGGCTTCATGATCCCTTCTTCTGACCTCTGGTTTCCTGCCTGCTCTGTCTGGTCCCCTTAGGCTGGGAGATCTCAAGGGCAAGGACGGTTTCTCCTTCTGTCTCCACGACACAACAGCAGCCTGATCCTGACCCGGGGGCTTCATGGGTACCAACGCCCACAAGCCAATGGTGAGCCTCATGGGTAAGAAATGGGTTGTTAAAACACCAGCTCCTGGAGTCCTGGGAACACAAAACTCCCAGCTTGCTTGGGAGTTTGCTGCTCATAAAAGTGTGAACACATGATCCCTGCAGGCATAAAAAGTGGTGGGGAAAGAAAGGACCAAACCATTCGCTGTCTGTAGATATCTCATGCATTTGAAAAAGCAGAGCATGATTTTTTAAATGGCCATACTGGTGGAACTGGGAATAGTGGTGGAATTGGCCATATTGTGATGCTGATGACATCAGCCACAACCGTAATGACCACAGCGATGACAACGATGATGACCATGGCCCACACAGCAGTGAAGATACTTCACTCTTCCCCATCCCCGTGTGCCCTCAGATCTCCAAGCTGTTTACCGAAGGGCTCTGCATCTTCCCCCTCTTCTTCTACAAGGGGAAACTGAGGCAGAAGTGTGAAGGAGAAGCAAGGTCACATAGGATTCGAAGGCAACACAGCAATGGAGAGAAGGGTGACTGGAGCCATTTATCTCAGGGGTCTGGAGTGGGCAGCTCTTTTCCCGACTGTCATCCTGGAGGGTCACCTCCTCCTCTGTCCTAGCAAAAAAAGTTTCTGAGCGGGGAACACTTTGGCTGAGGCAGGTTCTTGACTCACCTACAGCTCGAGGAAGGGAGTGGAAGGGCAAATGTGACATTTCTCCTGGCCGGGTCGGTTGCTTTCTGTACTCATCTGTTTCAATCCCCCCACAGCTCTGGGATTAATCTACCTTTACAGTGTGCACTGCAGCCCATAACATTAATTGAGGACATTTCCAAGAGCACAAAGATTCTGGGTACATCCTCCGCCTGGAGCCTGGCCATTGCAGCCTGCCTGGTTCCCTCTGCTTCTCCTTCCTAACCCACTCCCCCGACAAGCAAAGAAGACATCCTTCAAAAGGAAAGCCCTCCAAACTGTGAGCTCAGGTGTCAAACCCCACATCTTCTTGCCCCTTGGTGCCGGACAAAACAGCGTGGATTTGGTTTTTTGATGGTGCATTTTGCCTTTGCCGTATTTCGGGAACCACACAGTCTAATTTTCCCTGCTTTCAATGGAGCGTGTTAGGGAGTGAAAAGCACGTCGCGAGTCACTGAGATCTGTTATTAAGAGGTGCACGGGGGGGTTGCAGATCACACCAAAAGTCGGAGACACAGGCCCAAAGGCATTGTTCAAATCTCTGTGGAGCTCCAACCTTTCAGCAGCATTTATTTATCCCCAGACAAAGCCTAGTAACTTCTATTTGGCTAAAGCATCCTGCAAAAAAAAAAGGTACCCAGCCTCAAGCTGAAGACATCCAGAGACATAGATCCCATCGCTGCTGCTGGTTTGTTCCAAAGATGTATTAGCCCCAGTTAAAAAAATAAATACACGCGGCCTTATTTCTCCCTTTGAATTTGTCCAGCCATAAGTTCCAGCTGTTGGTTCATGTTATTCCCCCTCTCCACACACTCACACACACTTCATCATGGAATAGTTTGGCAGCTGTCTGGAAAAGTCCTTGTACACTGTCATCTGATGCTCTGTTATTCCCGATTGATTCTTTAACACAAACTTCCTTTCTCCTGAGTGTCTAGTAGCTGTTGCAATGAGATAGATGCTGAGCAAACAAACACAACAAGCTAAACGGGAGGATTAAAAAGCTGTGTATCTCTCCCCAGCTGCTGCTTTCATAAAATCAGAGCACATGAGGGTGGGAAGGGAGCTCAGGAGGTCATGCCGAGTCCAGCCCCTTGCTCCAAGCAGGACCAGCCCCAACTACATCATCCCAGCCAAGGCTTTGTCTACCTGGGTCTGCAAAACCTCCAAGGATGGAGACTGCACCACTCTGGGGAGCCTGTTCCAGTGCTTCACCACCCTCCTAGTGAGCAAATTTTTCCTAATATCCAACCTCAACTTCCCTTGCTGCAGCTGGAGCCCATTGCTCCTTGTTCTGTCACCTGCCCCCACCAAGAACAGTCTAGCTCCATCCTCTTTGAAACCTCCCTGCAGGGAGTTGAAGGCTGCTATTAAATCCCCCCTCGGTCTTCTCTTCTCCAGACTAAATAAACCCAGGTCCCTCAGTCTCTTCTCACAAGTCCTGTGCCCCAGCCTACAACCATTTTCATTGCCCTCCGCTGGACTCTCTCTAACGTGTCCCCATCCTTTCTGTAGTGGGGTTCTTCCACTCTCTTGTGATGATCATATAACTCACCAGTCAACCACGTTTCAGGGGTATAGGTTGTAGCCATGTTGGTCTAAGGCAGGGGTGGGCAAAATGCAGCCCGGGGACCAGATGTGGCCCACCAGGCCATTTTATCTGGCCCGCAGGGCCCCTAAAAAATTTAGAAAATTAATATTAATCTGCCCTGAGCTGCCTGTCATGCAGCCCTTAATGGCTTCCCGAAACTCAGTAAGTGGCCCTCTGCCCAAAATAATTGCCCGCCCCTGGTGTAAGGCCTCCAGTCAACCCCTGCGTTCGGGGCCAAGAGACATGTGAGAAAGACGTGTAAGTTAAAAACAAAGCGCAAAGCCTTTTCTCCTCTATGCAGCAAGGGGAGATGGTGGCCTCCAGGTGCTTGGTGCTAGGGCTGAGAGCCTAATGAGACAGAGAGAGAAAGGAGCTGTATTTTCGGGCTGGGGAAGCAGAGGCAGGACAGTAGCAACAGGGGCTTTTTTCAAGGGCGCATGGGGTCTGCAACAGAGGCAAGGAGCTGTAGCCAAATTGCATTAGTTTAGCCTTGTCTTTGAGACTTATGGGCCACCCCATCTATGGCAGGTTGGTATAGACTCGTTGGTGGTGGGGGTTGCCTTCCTCTGTAGCAGGGGCATGGATTTGTTGGCTGCACTTACCACCCCTTGCACTGACGGGACATCGTCAGTCCTCATCCTCCTGCATTACCTGGGCCTTGTTAGGGTGTTTCTCATATTTATGGGCCTTGTAGCTATGTGACAGGGTCATCTGTGTCATTTCAGGAATAGGTTAGACAAGCGTTTGCATGAGATGAGGATGATCTTGCCTCGAGCAGGGTGTTGGATTAGATGTGCCCCCCTCCAGAGAGCCCTGACAGCCCGGCTGCTCTGCAATTCTATAAACCCTGAATCTCGGGGCCTCCTAGCCATCTCATAATGGCTACGTCTATACAAATACCCCCTCCAGCTCCTTCCAGACACAAACCCTCTCCCCCGCGTTTGCTGCAGCTTTTAACCCAGGCTTGCTGGGCAGTGCGGGGCAGAACCCGGGTGCTACCTTCACCCTGCTGGATCTCCACACCGTTTGTAGCGGGGACACATGCTAAACCCACACGAGGGTGGCTGGTCCTCCAATGCCTTCCCATAATCCCTCAGTCTTCCCAAAACAAGGTAAAGTTGGACAGGGCAGGATCCTTTAGAAGCATCAAGAAGTTCAGCTTCCTGCAGGGGGGTTGCAAAGAGGACGGAGCTGGACTGTTCTTGGTGGGGGCAGATGGCAGAACAAGGAGCAGTGGGCTCAAGTTGCAGCAAGGGAAGCTGAGGTTGGATATCAGGGAAAACTTTCTCACTAGGAGGGTAATAAAACACTGCAACAGGTTACCCAGAAAGGTGGTGGGGTCTCCATCCTTGGAGGTTTTGAAGACCCGGCTGGACAAAGCCTCAGCTGGAATGATATAGCTGGGGCTGGTCCTGCTTTAAGCAGGGCATTGGACTAGATGTGACCCCCTAAGGTCCCTTCCAGCCCTTATTTTTAATGATTCTACGACTCCAACTTAGGGGGTCGTTCCCCGAAAGGACCCACAGCACAGGTGAGGACTCAGGCATCCGGTCTTGGCTTCATAACAGGGCTGTAGGCACCCAGGCTGCTCCCACACACAAAACCCAGGCTACCTGCCCCCTCGCCCTCAAGCTTGTCTGACTTACCCATGTCGCACAATCAAAGCGGAGTGCGAGAGGTGTGAGGCGTGTGATAACAGCCCTCACAAACACAGCTTGAGGCCGTGAACAAGCTCTTGAGGGCAGCCCTCCATTGAGCTGAAGAGGGCTCAGCTCACTTGAGCTGCGGGCGGGGAGGCAGCGTTTGTTTGCAGAAAGGGCTGTTCAGCATTTAGGAGGCTGCTGAGATCTAGGTCTCTCCGGCGCTCTCAGAAATGAGTGGGCATTATGCATTCAACAGCTTTGAAACATATGGGATGCAATGACCCTGTTCCAGAGGGGAAGTAAGGCAATTTGGACCCCAAGATAGGGACCTTGGGGCCCCATCACCCTGTCCCCTTAGGCCATGATTTTGCCCTTCCATAGGGCATCAGTGATGAAGGAGGCAAGGCAACATCTCTTGCTGCTTCTGTTTCAGGCTTTCTGCAAATTCAGGCAGGCATTGGCTGCCCTCACCTGTGTTTCCCAGGGTCCCTTCACAGTGCTGAACACTCAAAACATTTATTTTTAATGGAAGCAGAGATTATGATGGTGTAGGGGTCTATCCTGCCTAGACCGCCTCAATCCCATCATGCCCCAAAAGCATCAACTACATAAGCAATAAGGAGAAGCAATCAGGTCCTGGGTTAAGATTTAAATGGGAGGAAAAATAATTTGAAGAGCAGAGACTGGAGGAAAGGTGACAGGGCTAGAACTGGGCATCATTTTGGACAAAGTCAATGCCTGGTTGATAGGAACATCATTGACCCAATTTGACACCCCCTCTCCCCTCCCCTCCTGTAAAATAATGGTGAAATAATCTAAGTGGAAACATTTTGTTTGGACTATTTCCAATGGAAACATTTTAACATTTCATTTCAAGAAGAGGTTTGGGGTTTTCACTTTAGACATTTAGGCTAACTTTAGAGATGATAGATCAGGAGTGGGCAAAACGCGGCCCACGAGCCAAATGTGGCCCACCAGGCTATTCTATCCAGCCCGCGGGGCCCCTAAAAATGTAGAAAATTAATATTTATCTGCCCATGGCTGCCTGTCATGCGGCCCTCGATGGCTTGCCAAAACTCAGTAAGTGGCCCTCCACCTGAAATAATTGCCCACCCCTGTGATAGATAGATAGATAGATAGATTTGAAATACCAGAAAAAATAATGTTTCTTTTTTTCCCAAAACCCCTCCCAAAAAAACAAAGCAGAAGAAATTCATTTCAAGGCAATGCAGAATTATTTTTCCTCCCACACTTAGTTTGGCCACCAGACTGAAAGTCAGTTATCCACACAGCTGGAATCAGGTATCAGAGCTACCAGCATTGGCTCCCTGTGCCTCAGTTTCCCCAGTTGTGCTTGAATTTAATGATTCCCTCTTTTGCCAGGGTATTGTGATAGATCTAGGAAGTGCAACACCGTCTGGGTGGTTCACTGCCCAGCGGAAGAGACCTCCGGCCCCTTGTCAGCTGTTAGGAGCATGGACCATCTCCCACCTCTCTGTCTGTACAGCATCTAACATGCTAGGCACCCAATCTCAGCGGCGTCCTGCAGATGCTATGACTACTACACCTCATTGTGGGTATTATTGCTAATAGTGTTATGGCAGGTGTCACTAGATGGTGCTGTTACACCCAATCATCTCTATTCTTTTAGCCTGTGCAAGAGATTTTTGCTCTGGAAGAAAGCTTGTGCTCCTGTCCTTTGGCTGTGAGCAATTTAGGGTAGAAACAGCTGTTTGAGAGACAGGTGAGTTGGTTCTCTGCCTCCGTCTTCAGCGTTTCAGTGCCAGGCTGAGATTCCTGGAAGCAAGCTTCATGCTATTAAACCATCTCTGTTCCAGGACTGGGATACGCAGACATAAAGCCAGTCTCACATCCGATATCCATTCGGCATCGCTGATTTTTTCCTCCCCTGCCCTGCCACATCTGCTCCCCCCTCAGCAAAGCCGGTGCCAAAATAAGGAAAAGGCTTTAATCAGCCTGAATCACAAGAGAGGCTCAACGTAGGAATTCAAGCAGACTCAGAAGGGATCCACCGTGAATGCCGCAGCAGGGAAAAAAAGCCACGCACCAGCCCTGACAACATAATATTTTTATCTCTGCCAAGTCCCAGATGTTGCAGGACAGTTTCCAGGATCAGCAATTTTGTGCAAAATAAACACGGCTGCCGCAAAGCACCGGGCTCAGCAGTTTTTGAAATGAGCTCTGGTTCCTGCGGGTTAGGATGCAGCCAGCATCTTGTGCAAGGGAACAGGCTCCCAGCTTGGGACACCAGGCTGCTGGCTGGGGTGGGGTCCCCGCTGGCTGGTAGCTCTGGGATGGTGGACGGCAGGGGAGAAAGGCACCGGTCTTCAATTCATCTCTGATGAATCCCCGAGCATGTCTGTCGTACCCACATGCACTCATTGAATGAGTGGAGGCTGCGGCACACAGAGGGGCTGGGAAGCCTGCTATGGGCCTGGCTAATAGGAGGAGGGGGGTCACAGCTCCTAGGTTCAGCTCATTATATTGTACTCTCATCAAGTGTTGCTGAGCACAACTCGCAGAAGGGGGTGTCGTGGAAACACACGCAGCATATTTTTGGGTCAGGTCAGCAGAAGCTTTTATTTAAAAGAAACTACAGCTGTAGGGGGGATTCCAAAGTGACATGGATTTCCCAAGCACTTGGAAGGGGTCCCCCCCCAAGAGCAAAATCAGGAGGCTTATATACTTTTTAACAGTTGCTTACAACTCACGTGATCATATAGTGAAATTAGCATGAAAAGCGGCTATAATATTACTTCATTATTTCTTTGCTGTAATCAGGATGGGAACTAATGGGGGAGGCGAGGTTAGTTCACAAACCTCCTTCTTGAACCTGCAAATCAGAGTTGTACATACTTTTTGCTATCTTCAAGGCCGCGGTGAGCGAAGCAGTTGCAGAGGAGTTACAAAGAACAAACACTTTCTCTTATCTGTTCTACTATACAGAGCCAGCAATTCTCCACAAAGCGGTTATGTCATCTTATAACTAAAATAATCAAAGTTTAAGGCATATATTTTTTCTGATTCCACAGTTCCCCCCCCTTTGAGACTATTTAGTCTCACTTTACCCTTAAATTTTTATTCTCATGAGCCCCTCTATTTCATCATGCAGCCTTTCATGTTTTCTTTCAATCTGCTCACACTTTTGTAATACCATTATTCTAGACTCTGCTGTGGGTTTTCTTGCCTTGCTAAAGCTTCTCCTGCTGGCTTTCACGCAGCAGAGGATCAGTTGCACTAAGACATAAAACATTATCAGAACTATCAAGACAAACAATATTCCATACAGGATTTTCTTGCCAAGGGCCCCGGAATCTGGGAGCCAGGAGGTTAGCCAAGACCACATTTCTTTTAGACCCCAGTCAGTATTTTCTGAGGCCACCTGATGTAAGACCCTTAACTGACTTC
>NW_005842823.1:473064-500172 GCF_000455745.1 Alligator sinensis | reverse complement strand
GGGGCACGGTGCTGTACTCAGGCTGTGAGCTCCAGCTCCAGGGAGCGGAGGGGGGAAAAGGTCCCCCAGCCAGTTAACCCTCTTCTGCCGCTGAATTGAGGACTTTATATCACTGCTCACCATAGAATTTGATGGCAGCTACGGTGGAGCAAGGGGATGAGAGGCTCTACTCCTTGGTGGGGGGACATCTTCCCCCGCTCAATGCAGCTGTACCCCCGGGTGCAAACCCTATCGAGTACCCCTCTGCAGAGCGCAGACGGCTCGTTCTCAGAGGAGAGCACCTGGGCTGCAATATCAGCCCCCAGCTATGATTGAGGCAGGTCTCTTCCCTATCCAGCTCACAGCCTGCTTTCCCCATCCTGTGCTGAAGGGATGCTGCCGGGGGTCTCCTTGTGTTGCCCCTGTTCAGAGACTGAGCACAAGGCCTGGACTAGCAGTAAAAAGGCATTAGAGGCAGCACTAATAGTTTTGTACTGGCATCACATACTGGTGTCCAGGTACCCAAGAAAAAAAATCTGGGCTAAAAATATACCTAAGTCACCCTTCATCTGTCCACTTCTACTCTGGGGTAGCAATTTGGTTATTACCAGCTCCACTGCCACCTCGTGCTGAGTTACGGCAACAGCAACTCCCCTAGCCAAGCTGATGGGCTGGATGTGGGTATAATTTATGTCAGTGTAAAAAAGGTGGCATAAACATCCCTTAATCCAGGCCCAGAGGCATTTGGGGCTGTCAATCCAGCACCGTTCATGCTCTGAGCTTCCTTTTAAAAAGAAACAGGTGGCATAAAACCTCGCCAGAGAGAGTGCAGCGCAGACCCAGTTATGGGAGACAAATCAAAAGGACGATGGCAATCCCAAGCGCTCATAAATTACACCTGTAAGTTTCTCTGATGATATTAAAAAGACTCAAGCCCCATATAGAGATATAGATATAGATAGATACATATAGATAGATACATACATACAGATAAATATAGATAGATATAAATACATACATATATATACATATATTGTATTTTATATATCTATATCTCTCTATATATCTATATATAGATATCTATCTATCTATATCTAGATAGATAGATATAAATGCATACATATATATACATATATTGCATTTTATATATCTATATATCTATATCTCTCTATCTAGATATAGATATCTATCTATATCTAGATAGATAGATAGGTAGAAATACATACATATATACATATATTGTATTTTATATAACTATATCTCTTTATATATCTATATATAGATATCTAGATAGATAGGTCTATCTATCTATCTAGATAGATAGATAGAAATACATACATATATATTATATTTTATATATCTATATCTAGATAGATATAAATACATGCATATATATACATATGTATTATATGATAGATAGATAGATAGATAGATAGATATAAAAGCACCCCCCCACCACACACACACACGTCTTCAAGGGAAGAACTGTAAATTATACAGGAAGCATCACATGTTTAACAGACACCAGAGCAAAAAGAAACAGGAGGGAGACATTTGTGCCCAAGAAATGGATGCTTAGCTGAGAGGGAGCTTTTTTTTTCACCCCTTATTTAATAAAAGATGCAATCATAAGTCAATGGCATAAATGCTGAAGATGACAGAGCTGTTAGTTTATAGTTACAAATAAGATAAGGAGATGAATGGAGATATATGGGGAGCTCTTTAGAATAAATATTGAGCCAGCTGCTATAAACCACAGGAACATACTGGCACTGTTTCCGCCGGTGTTGATCACGAGCTGCAGGATGCTGTGTGCAGAGGGGTGCAGAAAGGCCTCGAGAATGACTTGAGGGTTGGGTAACCCAGATGGAGGCTGAAGAATAGGCAAGGTTTAATTTAGGGGCATCGAATACATGAGTTGTAGCTTTGCTACTTGCCCCTGTGGTCCAGGGGGAGTTTGACACCCGTGGTTTAGCTGATACAGGACGTGGTTGTTAGAGCCATCAGGCTGGACTGGATCTCCAGGCCCCCGGTGTCCACCGGCAATCACGGCCCCAAGAATTGCTAATGTCAACCTTCACACATAACTACGAAGCACAGGAAAGTCCAGGAGCACCTGAAACAGCCCAGCGTTAAAAGCAGGGAGACATGGGTGCTGCCCTTGCAGTTCTGGTTCATAGATGTCCAGAAGATCCTAGGAAGAGGAAGGCAACCCCCTGCCCTGGGAAATACCAATCTGAGATAGGGGGACAAAAAAGACCTTCCTGCCCCCAAAAGATCGGTCTGATCCTGAATGGGAGAGTAAGACCCGCTGACCTAGAGCCTCTGAATTTTCTATGTACCAGCAGGAAATAGTACCCTGCAGCCAAATATCCTCCAGCCTCAGCACTGGCTAATATCCTAGTAGTACCCCAAAGGAAGGTGATTATTGCTATGATTACTGGCAAGAGCCCAGCCCCTCCGCGCTAGGCGCTGTACGAACACACGGTAGCAGGCACTTATAATCAAGAGAGATGAGAGCGAGAGATGCAGTGTGGGGCAATGGGGCGAACGGGCTAGCAAGGAGAACCACGTGGAGGTAGCAAATGCACGTCATTTCCAGGATTTGGGGGGCGAAGAGAAGGTCTGGAGCAGGCTGGAGCAAACTGCCAAGGAAGCAGAGCTGAAAAAGTCTGGGCAGAAACAAAGAAATGCTGCAGAAAAGCCAATGATCGCTGCTTTGGCGGCTGCTGCAGCTGTCCGGACCAGCAGGAGTCTCTGGCTGGCTTTTCCCTTCTCTCCTTCCCCCTGGATCGTAGCTTATAAGGCCTCATCCTGTTGCCACTCAAGTCAATGGAAAAACTCTCAGAGCAAGACCTGAATACCTGCAATGGAGAGAACCAAACCCATGAGCCGGGCAGAATTTGTGAGAGAGATGACAGCTCTTCTGCTTGGGCTGCTTGAAAATTGCCCATAGAAACGGTATTTTGGAAAGAAAACTGAATTTTTCAGAGGAAGAAAAAACTCCCTATTTTGGGAAAACTTCCCTGCTTTTGTTAGAAAACTCAAAAGCTGATTTATTTTCCCCATTTCCAGCAGCGTTCAGCTGAAAACCATCCGGGCCACGGTAATTAAACCCCATTACATTCTTTTCTTTTTTTAGCTTCACCTTTCTGAAGAAAGCCCAATGTCTTCCCCCTCAATAGCTCAATGAAAATGAACTAAAAACAGCTTATTTTTGTTAAAATGTCCTATAGGATAAAAAAAGAAGGGGGGGGGAGGGGAAGAACTCTTGTTTTCTTCCCAGAAAGACTAAAAGAAGCTCAATCTATTTAGTTCATCAAAGAGCAGCTTAAAAGGCAACTTGATCAGGACCTACAAGCAGGGGAGATATCTGATAAGGCTCAGCATTTTAATTTCCCTGACAAAGAGAGAGCTCCAATGGCTGGAAGCTGGAGCTATATAAATTCAGGCTGGAAATAACGGAAGGGTTTGTTAATAGGGCAACTAAACATTGGAAAACCTTATCGTAAGGTACGGTGGGTCCTATATCACTGGGTGTCTTTAAATGAAGGGTGTTGCTTTTTCAATGCTGTGCTCCAGCTCGAATGGAAAGTGTGGAGCAGATGCATAAATCACCCAGTGACGCTTTCAAGCCTCCCGTTATGTATGAAGTCAGGCCTGATTGTAACATGGGTCTGTCTGGTTTTCCCATGTGAGAGTCACAGACGGGTCCCTAAGACGCGGGCAGACTCTCCCGATGCCTGAAGAAGGGTGTTGGTGCGTGAAAACTGGCAAAGAACAATTTTTCCAACTCTTGAGTTGGTCTGATAAAAGAGATTGCATTTGCCCAAAGAACCGTGTCTGCCTATGTCCTTAGACCAACACGGCTACAACCTACACCCCCAAAACCTAGAAGATATTGAATTTTGCCATTTGAAATGGAAGAGGAAAGAACCCAAACTCCCATATAACAGACATATAAACCTATGCAAGAAACACAACATCATTCTGCATTTGGCAGAGTGGCTTACGCTCTTACTCCACCCAGGAGAGCGCACAAACACCAGCAGACTCTCGCTATGCCTGAAGAAGGGTGCTTGTGCCTGAACGCTTGCCAAGAACAATTTTTCCAACTATTTAGTTGGTCTAATAAACAATATCACATTTACCCAAAGAATGCTGTCTGTCAAAGTTAGACACCTTCAGGCCAGAAAAAAGGCACGTTTCTTAACCGCCAGGGGAATTAGCCATTGGAACAGCTCACCTAGGGCAGCGATGGAGTTTACTATGGCTGAGAGTCCTTAAATCAAGATCGGCTGTCTTTCTAAATGATACACACTGCTGCAACCAGAAGTTATGGCCTTCACGTAGGAGTGACTGGCTGAAATTCAATGCCCCGTGCTACGCAGGAGGCCCGGCGAGATGAACATAATGGACTTGTCTGGCCCTAAAACAAAAAAATCTAAAAAGCAACAGATCTCTCCAGCTTTTCCTTCTCCATGAAGATCAGCATCAAAGTGGCCCGGCCATTCAGTCGTTCCGTCATCTGACGCCAGAGCTAATGGCTTATCAAAGCATACCGAAGCGCCTCAGATCATTTTACTGACAGCGCCGTAATCCCCTGTATGTTGTAAAGTCATTTGCACATTTCTCCTGGCGCGGCTCAAACCCACTGGGCCCACCGGAGGAGGCACTGGGAATGCAACACTGCCTCATGAAGGAGGACATTCATCATTTCATCCACCTGGCCGGGCGGCTGAACTGCAAGGTGCCAAATGTCCTTGGAGTCCTGTAGACTCGTAAAGCAGGGAGCTGCTTCCAAGGAGCAACGGGACCCAACAGAAAATGCATGGGGTTGCAACTTTGCAGAACACAACCAAGACTGCAAAGGAATTGTGCTGGGCACTGGGCTAACCCAGCCCTAACAGAAGAGTCCTAATCCCTGAAGGGTCTTATAAAGAGGATGAAGATGGACTGTCCTCTGTAGCTGCAGGGGACAGGACTAGGAGCAAGGGACTTGAATTGCAGCAGGGGAAATCTAGGTTGGATATTAAGGTTGGATAGGTTGGATATTAAGGTTGGATAGGTTGGATATCTAAGCTGGATATTAAGGTTGGATAGGTTGGATATCTAGGTTGGATATTAAGGTTGGATAGGCTGGATATATAGATTAGATATTAAGGTCAGATAGGTTGAGTATCTAGGTTGGATATTAAGGTTGGATAGGTTGGATCAGTTGGATATCTAGGTTGGATATTAAGGTTGGATAGCTTGGATATCTAGGTTAAATATTAAGGTTACATAGGTTGGATATCTAGGTTGGATATTAAGGTTGGATCAGTTGGATCGGTTGGATAGCTAGGTTGGATATTAAGGTTGGATATCTAGATTAGATATTAAGGTCGGATAGGTTGGGCATCTGGGTTGGATATTAAGAACGTCTTCTCACTAGGAAGGTGGCTCTGCATCGGCGCAGGTGACCCAGGGAGGTGATGGTGAGATCTCCGTCCTTGGCAATTTTCAAGAACAGGTTAAAGCAGTGGTTCTCAACCTTTTATTTTGGACTCAAGACCCCACCTTGTCAGGCTCAATGACCCCCTCAGAAAATCCATTCATTTCCTGACCACGGAAAAAGTACTAGAGTTTAGAAAGGAATTCAGATAGTCCACAACAGGGCAAAATGGTTCGGACACTGAACGGATTTCTCTTTCATGGAAAGCTCTGGGTTTATTGTGGGAATTGTGTATAAGTGTTTGCACACCTAACAGAGCTAGTATTGTGCAGCACCCTTAAAAGAATCTCATTGCACCCTGTTTGAGAATCACAGATTGGGATCCACGTATCACTGTGCACCCACTTTGCACTACTGTGAATATCTCCCCAGACCAGGGTGAATCAAGCAGTGCTGGCTGGGCACCCTTCCATCCCTTCCTCCCAGTTACCTCCATCACAATCGTGTGCCCTGGCCCCTTTGTATCCTATCCAGCACAGACATCAAGAGCTAACAGCGTCTCCAGTACAGAGTAGCCTTCAGGAGATTCCTGGAGATGCTTTGTAGCAGATGAGGTGCCCCTTGCCCAGTTCCTTGCTGCTTCTCCCCGCTCCAAAATGGGCCACTCTAAGGATTTAGGCATCAAAGAGTGACTCTATTCTACCCCATTCACATCCTGCAAACACATCACACTTTCCAACATGCCATCATCTGACACAAAAAAGCAGAGAAGGACCCAATTACCTTTGCATTAGCAGTTTTTCAGGGGTACAAGCAAGGCAAAATCACATTTAGGCACCTAAATCCACTCGATGGTATACGATCTGCTGGATTCATGCCAGGGGCCCTATTATTATTTAGACTCTTCTAGTTTTCATCCTCTCCAGAAGCTCGGTGCCTTGTACTTAGATCAGGGTACGGGGTAGAATAATTGGCTTGCTTTTCACACCCTTGTGATGGACTGCACCCACGTATCACCCAGCTGAGACATCTCCCCTCTTATCTACCAGACTCCCAGCATAAACCAGTGCAGGATCCAGCTGAGGAGTCAGGAAGGGAGGAGGAATCCTTTCCTCAGGTTGGACTAGAGAACTGCTCGGCTTATTTTAAGCTGCTCCCAACTTTACCGATGATGCTCTTGGTGGTAACAGGCACCTACAGCTCCCCCTTAAATATACTATCTCTCCTGAAAGACTGTTCAAAACCAAATGCATCTACTATAAATCTTCCCTCTTAAATTCAAGTGAAGACAAAGCTCTTCATGGCACCACCCTCTGCCCTTATCAAAGGCTTTATTTATTCTTTCAAAGCCCCAAAACATGAGTGCATCTTCCATCACAGGGCAACTTCTATTTGAAGGAATATGGTAACCCAAAATCTGAAAAAAATCTTTTTTTTTTTTTGAGCTGTTTCCTCCATTTTTTTAGCACAGCTCCTTCTTTCCGTCCTCACACACGTGTGCTACAGCACTACGGGGGCCTCCAATTGTACGGGAGGCTTCACATAGTGAAAAATGGCCCTGGCTTGAGTTTTCTTCAAAAGGCCTGTCCAGTCATGAAGCTGTTTTCATCATTATATGTTTCCCCCTTCCCTTCCAGTGGGCTCCAGTCCAGCTGGGCTGCTCTTTCCATCTCCAGTTGGGCAAAGGATGTAGCTCACTGGCTGGGGGAGGACAGCTGTATTTCCCATCCCGTCCTCACTGTGGGTCTGCCCTATTTTTTTTCTTAATAGACCAAGCCATGCTGAGGCTTGGCCCTGGGAGCAGTGCCTTTCTCCTCCTATCATAGAAAATTCAGGTTGGAAGGGACCTCAGGAGGTCACATCTAGTCCAACCCCCTGCTCAAAGCAAGACCATCCCCAACTACATCGTCCCAGACAAGGCTTTGTCTAGCCAGGTCAAACCTCCAAGGATGGAGATGCCACCACCTCTCTGGGTAACCTGCTCCAGTCTTCTCGACCCTCCTGGTGAGAAAGCCCAGAGACCACAACAGCATGGACAGCCCTGCTGTAAAATAAGATCGCAGCCCAGGGCATGTCCACCCATTGCCTCTATTGAGAACCCAGGTTGCCATCGTACATGATTATGCCGCACATCTCATCATGTTGGAGGCTTGCTCAAATCGCAGCCTCTGGGAGTCACGTGAATACGTCAAGCTCTGTTTAGAGGGCCAAATATATTTCCGGCCCTTCTGATTGTGCAGAAAAGCTGGCCCCCAAAAGATGAACAAGCCAGACGGCAGTGGAAAAGATCCCAGCCGGATTAGTTCTCTCAAGCCCAAACTGCTTTTCTCCAGCCTGAAACGACCCACAGCAATGGACACCGCATTTACGTTGTTCACACAGGAATGCAGCACCGATTATGGAGCAAGTTCTTCCCAAGCTATGGCACGACATACAGTCCCTTCGTCCCTAGGATCAACCAAAAAGGCCAGAGGTCGGTGAACAGATCTCATGAAGTCAGAGGAAGGATTAGAAAAAGAATGAGCTGGAAACACTGAACTTGCCCTTGCTGTAGCTACCCAAAAACTTTATTTGCAATGAGTACTCGTCGTTCAGCAAAACTTCTGTATATTTTTTTTTCAGTGAAAAAAAGGCAGATTTGGCCAACCTGAAATGTCTGGAGAGACTGTGTCTACTTTAACCCAATATTTCAGTTGGGAGATCTTTTTTAACCCAGGCTGGGTTTTTCTAATATAAGAAATGTCACAATGTGGGTGGTATTTCTTTGATATGGAATGACTTTCAGCTTCAAAAATGTCCTTCACTTTTCTTTGTGGGAGGCAAGGATTTTTGGGGGTGATCTCTTTGCGTGGACCAGCAGCACAGTTGGGAGACATGGGGAGAGAGGCAGCCATGCAGCTGGGCTAATCAAAGATGTCCCCCCCCACCAAAAAAATCCTCACCTCTCACATATGTCCTGGACCATCACAGCTGCAGCATCACTCCAACACTTGCCTTTACTTTCATTGGCTTTTTATTTAAATCAAGAGCATGAAAACTCAATGATCTGGTAGGAAAACTTTCTCTCCCCATTCCCCACCCCAGTGTTTGGGTCCAACTGCTTTGGTTTCATTTCAAAATGGAACTGATTCCTATCCCCCCCTCCAAGAAAAATGTCAAAATTGCCAATAAATTGGGGAGGGGGGTCTATTTTTCACCCAAAACTAGTGCTGAGTTACATCCCCCCTAGTGGAGTGAGAGGCAAAATCTCCCCCAGGGCCATACCTGAAGCCCCCCAATATGTTCAAATGGGGCAGGTTGCACTGGACCATCCAAGCCCACGTGGGGTGGTAATACTACCACTCTCCCATCTCTGTGTCCCTGCCTAAGTGATTTGGGAAAACAGCTTGGAAGAGATCTGCTGGGTCATCGCATTTTGTTCCCTACGATAGCAACCATGGGATCCCTTTCATCAGTGGATCAAGTTCCTTCTTGCAGCCATTTGGATTCATGGGCTCCGTTGCTCTTACGGTGAGAGGTGGAAGGGGTAGAATAGACATTGCTCCTACAGGTGATTTTTGTGCAAGGAAACTCTTTGCCGGGCCTTGTGCTTTGCACACTGCCAGAGACAGAGAGGGGATTTCAGCCTCTTGCAGCGCTGGCTTGCAGGGCTTTTCTCACCATATATATCCATGGCCTGCTTTGGGGGCCACAGCATCAGGTTGCAATGCAGATGATCGTGCCGGGAGGGGAGGTCACAAGAGTGATCTCAGCGGGGTAAGAGCCCGAGAGCGTCTGAACAGCTGCTTCTGGGATATAATTCGCCAGGAAAGGCTGACCTGCCACAGGTCTCAGACAGATGCCTGGAAGCTGCAGCCCATCCTAGCCCCAACCGCATCCATTTCCTAGGCCCCTCGGCTAGGCACATCCTGCCTCCCCAGACAAGCCTGCATCTTTCCTCCCCCCTTCCCAGCAAGGCGCACAGGGTCAAATTCTGCTCTGCCTTGATATCGGAGATGCTGGGAATTGAACCGGGGCTGAAGAGCCGCAGCTGGCTGCTTGCCTGCAAAACCAGGAGAGCAGGGGGGCAGAGTCTTAAGGAAACAAATCATCTTCCTCTAAGCAGGGAGGGAGCCAACCTTTTTGGCAGGCGGGCCACAAATGAGCCTCACACCCTTCCCCAGTGCCTCTCCAATCCTCTTCCCCTGCCTGCTTTGCTGCTCTGCTTTCTGCTCCCTGCCTGATCGGCTCCACTGCTTTCAGCCCTACCGACTGCTATTCCCTTCCCCGATGTGCCGTGCACCACGCACGCTGGCTACCCTTGCTCTAGAGCGTCAGAGCCCCAGACATACACCAGGTCCCCCAGTGCCAGCGCTGTACAAACACGCATCAAAAAGCCAAGCCCGGCCTCTAAGCACTGACAAATCCACACGCTTTCCATGGTGTAACCTTGGAAATGCAAACTGAGTCCTGCAGTTCCAGTCCCAAATTAAAAATTGCTTTTGTCAAATGCTCCTGGTGAAGATGTTCAGCTTGCTCCAATGCCCCCTCTAGGAAAAGCTTGTCTCCTAGATGTAAAAGGTTTGGGAGTTTGACCGGAGAGACATTTGTCATAGGTTTTATGGCAACTTTTCAGCTCTTGGGGCGTCTACACATGCATAAAAGCACGCCTAAATTTAATGTGCATTAGCTTAATGCACATTAAGCGGGTTTAGGCAAGTGTCTACATGTGCAGGCGTTAAAGCACATTAATGCTGCGTGTGGACTGACTTGGGACTAAAGCTTGTCCCAACTCAGTCCACACACAGTGTTCATGCACTTTAACGCGTCCATGCGCTTTAACTATTTGACCCTAAGTTTGATACCTGCATTTGTGAGATTGAAAACCCTGAAAACTTTCCTTTCAGGTTCACTCTAAACCTTTGGCTTCACCTGAAGCGAATCATTTTGCCTATTTGGGGAGTTCATAAAGTTAATTTTTACCCTCTTTTCATACATTCAGGTCACATGCCGAATATCAAATGAAAACCCTGTGCTGCAAAAAAAGAAAGTAATTTTTTTTGCGGTTTGGAAAGCTTTAAATGAGACAGTCCCACTCTTTGCTTTTCCTGAAACTACGCAATGAATTTGAGCCTGATTCACAAATAGTTTTGATTGCCCGGAAGTTGCTTTTGTGATGAGTTTGCAATGGGCAGAAAAAAAGAGTAGTGTCCAGGTCTGATCCCTATGTCCACCCACTCATACAGTCCTCTCCACCCCCCTTTATCTACACACCCAGCTAACATCTCTAACTACATAGTTACATACATATATTACTATATACTTTATTTATCTCCCTCTCCACCTTTCTTTTGTCAAACACATCTATCTATGTATATGCCTCCCTGGACTGCTCCTGGCTGCAGCCACTCTTTGCTGCCCTCAGTGCCTCTTTGGCATGGTCAACTTGGACTTCTGTGAGACAACGTGCATCTTCCCGGTCACATCTAGGCAAGGGGAGCATAAGCTACCTAGGAAACTTCTTGCTGGGCCAGGTCAGGATGATGACCCTGAAGGGGTGCAAGAACCGGCTCACGGGGGGTGGCTCAGACGAGGCTTTCCACCTCTGTGCTTCCTGGTCCAGACGTGGATCTCCTTTGAGTTCAGATGCTTCACCTGGCAACAAATCGTGGCCCAGTTTGTGTCACTTTGGGCCATCAAGGGGCCACTCAACACAGTACAAGACAGTTGGCTAGGCTTAAACATGTGACCATGACAGGGGTATTGGTTAGGGGCTTTCAATTTCTGGTTGTCATGGCAATTTGGTACTAATGAATTCTTCCATGTTGGGCTCATTGCAGGTTCTGCATTTTCACCTTGATTTCTAACATAATTATAATAAAGTCCATCTATCTATCCACCCACCCATCCTTTCTTCCTTCCCTCCCCATACTATCTATCCACCCATCCATCCCTCTCTTCCCATACTATTTCTCTCCCTGTTCTCATGCACACCCATCAAACTTCCTCTCTCTCTATTTCTCTCTCTCTTCTCACATGCACCCATCAAACTTCCTATCTATCCTTCTATCTATCTTCTGTCCAGTCTTATCCCAGATTCCCCATCAAAGGCAGACTGGAGCTGTTTACCAATCTGCACACGTCAGCCCCCAAGACTAGACCCAGCTGTTGAGTTAATACAAGCAATGGAGAATCTGACTGCTCAACAGGGGGGATGAAAACCCACCTCCCATGTCTATACCATAGGAATGTCCCTTCTGGCAGGACAGAGTCAGCCAAGAAAGACACCAGGCCCGGGTTTATTTCCCCGTGCAAGGCGGCGGGCTGTATTCGCTTACAAACGGCTTTGCATTAAAAGTCAGCCTTATTTAGTCTCTGGGAAATTAATGATTCTCGATTCCAAAAGGTCTCCAATATTTGAACAGTCATTTGGCGTCTTGACAGGGGCATGTGGAAAGAGAGGTAGTCAAATATGACAATTGGCGTGAAATATGAAGGCATCCAGCCCTCTGTAATATATGGACTGCATTCCCTGTAAAAATTATTTATTAGGAACTTTTAGTTACTAAGTGGCACCATGATTTAATGCCCACTGCACAATTGCTGCCGTTGCCTCTGGGACCTCGGGTTCTAAAGCAACTCGAGAGACGGGACTTGAACGATGCTAAAAAGTTACCGAGGCTGTCTCAGCTCACTTGAGGACGAACCATTAAACTGTCATAACCAGCTTAAATCAAGGATTCCTCCTGCTCTGGGAAGTCCATTGGATGTCTTCCTGCCATAGGCTCCTGGGAGATAAACCCAGCAAGGAATAGCAGAGGAAAATACTCCTAATGGGAAAGGGTGCAGAGGACTTGGTCCTAACGTGGGGCTGAGCTGAAGATCCAGCCTGGGATGGTCATCAGCGCTCGGCAAGGAGATGTCTTCAAGGTATGGCCTGCCAGGGACCTGAGTTGGATGCCAGGAGATGTGAATTTGCTTCAGATCCACCAGTGACCTTAGGCAATGTAAGGAGTCAGGGTAACAGGCAGACTAATTAGTCCCCATGCAGCCCTACCTACCTGCACCTGGTCCCCGGTTTGTGACTCTGGTGTGAAGCCTCTCGGTCATCTCCTTTCCATCCAAAGTCTTTCTCGTCTGCTTCAACGGCAGTCTCTTTGGGGTATGACGAGGGTTATATCTCCGTATAAAAATCGGCGTGATTTTTATCTTCTTAATCTCTTAATTTTTATCTTTAATCATTTCTCCTTGTAATAAAAACCTGCATGATTCCCTTTGCCCATACCACCAAGTCCCATGATAATAATGGTACCATAGGGCACCACATGGCTGCACGGCTTGAGACCGAGTCCTTGAGGCAGACTCACAACACAACTGGAAATACAGTATAACGGAGAAGCCTTGCATTTGAACGTATTTTATTAAGTGGGTCAGTGTGCCACACACTTAAATCTCTGTATTTTATTGCAACATAGAGCTGGGGAGGGTGAAGATTTAAAAATGAGTCCCACTTTCTTTCTGATTGATGATGCATCACATGAGATAACTCACAGCAGTGGGTGGTCGATCAGATGGTGGTTGTTCAATCTTCTACGTTAATATTACTGGACGTATTTAGTCTGGAGAAGAGAAGACTGAGGGGGCATTTAATAGCAGCCTTCAACTCCCTGCAGGGCGGCTCAAAAGAGGATGGAGCTGGGCTGTTCTCAGTGGTGGCAGATGACAGAACAAGGAGCAATGGACTCAAGCTGCAGCAAGGCAAGTTGAGGTTGAATATTAGGACTTGCTCACCAGGAGGGTAGTAAAACACTGGAACAGGCTACCCAGAGAAGTGGTGGGGTCTCCATCCTCGGAGGTTTTGAAGACCCCGCTAGGCAAAGCCTTGGCTGGGATGACCTAGTTGGGGCTGGTCCTGCTTGGAGCAGGGGGTTGGACTAGATGTGACCTCCTGGGTCCCTTCCAACCCTCATGCTCTTTGATTCTATTATTACCCATATTATATGCATGTACTCTCCCTCCCTGTTCATATACTCTCCCTTTAAAGCAGGCTGTGCAATGGGTGACTTGCTGGCCACATGTGACTCATGAGGGATTTAATTATGGGTCACCGGGCTTGTCACCACAGCTATTGGAGCAGCTCCATTACTGAATAGAGAGAAAACCAACTATAGCTCCCACACTGCACATTTCCCCCCCTAGAGAGGGATTGGAGCGGCAGGCCAGGGTGGGTGACGAGAGGTGGGGAGCCGCCTTGAGAGATGGAAGCAGGACTTGGCAGCGTTCCTCCAACATATCCCAAGTGTTGGTCAAAATAACCTAGTTTGGGTCAAAATACTTCCATTGTGGGGCATGCGATTCTTCTACCAAAAAAAAGAACCAACATTGTTCACGGAAAGAACAGATTTTCTTCACCAAAAATAAATGACTATTCAACCTGCCTCAGAGTAATCCAGTAAAGGAACAAATAGGAGCCACTGAAACTGGGGTGGGGTTCACTGGGCAGATCGTTCTGCAATAAAAGTTGGGGTCTGATTCTACATCACTCCGGTTCGACTCAGAAGCCATTCGATTTACACCAACATACAGCCATAGCGAGAAAGCGCCCTGGCTTCCTACAAGACGGGAGAGGTTTTAAAGGGCGGCAGATGTCTCTCTCAAAACTGCACCACTCTCTCACTCTTCACGGCTGCCAGCCATCCCTTCCTTCGCTCAAAAAGTTCATGCCACACTCCCTGACCTTGGGAAGAAACCCTCTGTGAGGCTCTCCATCAAAAGCTTCCGCTCGATACCAGGTAAACAGCCAACGCCACTTCGCGGAGCTGAGATTGCCGCATTCCCACCTCCAACAACTCCCTCCCTTTCAAGCACCGTCTCCCATGGGCAGAACCCTTAATCGAGTCCTATTTCCTAATATCCAGGAGAAAGAAATTTAAAGCCACCAGGAGTGATATTGTGGATCTTGTACGACCTGGTAGCGCTGATGAATTTCCCCTTTAACTGCAGACGATATGGGAGAAACAATGCCGAATCGATAATATTTCATGAGGTTTCCACCCAAGTGTCCGTGCTTGGAAGAATCAGGGTTTGAGGTTGCCGTTTTCTGTACACTTAATGACCCTGTTACCGTAAAGATGCTGATTCATTAATGGTCAGATTAATTAAGCATCACAATTTGTCAGTGATATTCCTCTTCGTGCCCGGTTGCATCAGAGCCAGCAATGGTTTTATCCTGAGCACCGACTCAGCAACACCGTAAAATATGAACTTTCAAGAAATCTAAATTTAAAAGGGTTTTTTTTTTTTTTTTTTTGCAGAGGCTTGAAAGAGTCTTGCGATGGCCCATTTGTATGTCAATGAAGCCAGTACATCTCTCTCCAGACTGCTTGAGATGGTCTCCTGCATAGCTCTGGCTGCAAATGAACGGCAGGGTTGAATGTTCAGGGGATCTCAACACTGGTGTGATTCTCTACAAGTCTATGGTAAAAGTCTCTAAGTGCAAACTGGATTTTTTCTTCAACCCTTTGTATCTTAGCCCAGGTGCTTGACCGAAGGTGCATCTACAAGTGCATTTAATGCTATTTGGCTTTACTGCACAGTAAATTTACTGCATAGCAAATTGACTACCTACCTGCATATGCAGGTAGCAAATTTACTGCACAGTAGACTAATTTACTGCGCAGTAAGCACCTGCATGTGTAGCTGGTGATGCTTTACTGCACAGTAGATTCGCCTACTGCGCAGTAAAGCGTCTCGTGTAGACATGGTCAGAGTTTATCCAACTATCTTTTAGATCCATCTGGTTCTACATCTTGTGAGCCCAGGAAACTTCATGAGATTTCTATTATAATATAATTAGCAGTGTGGTAACAGGAGGCCCTGTGGTTCAGTGCTAGAATCTTTACCTGCTGCACAGGAAACCAGGGTTCAATTCCTGGACTCTTATACAACTACAGCCCTGGAGGCACTAAATGTCTGGCCTTTGGTTTCTGTCTCAACAGCCTAAAGGGGGGGATGGAAGGTCTGGGCAGCCTCCACTCCTCCATATTTTGCCTACAGTTACGTGTCAAAGGTCCGGGTGACCTCTCATGCATACACCATGATCTGGAAGGACTGACAGTTGCCAAACCATCATGGTAACATCTAGGAACCTCAGTCTAACCAGAACCCATTGCACTAGGTGCTGGACAAACACGAAACCAAAGAACTTTCAATTCAAGTTGGCTGGGATGGTTTAGTCACGGGTGACCCTTACCTTAAGCAGGGCGCTAGACTAGATGACCTCATGAGATCCCTTCCAGCCTGACTCTCCTATGATCCTATGAAGTACTATTTGAAATACCCCTGAGAGGAGGGTGTTTATGTTTAAGTCATAAGAGAATCAGCTGCAAGACTTTTACCTGATTCGTAGAGCTTCCTGTTGATCGAATTAAGCCTTTCTAATAATGAGCGAGAAGTATTAATATAGCAATAACTCAACTTGGCACTTTGAAGTCATGGGCACCTGTTCCAGAAGAACTTCCAAGTTCTTAAGGCTACGGTCCTGCAAAACTGAAGCACGTGCTTCATTTCACATGCAGAGCTAGCACGACTGACGTCCGTGGAACAGCTTGGAGGTTCAAGGCGGCAGCTCTCCATGGACGAGGTATTTCCCATGCTTCTGGGCTTTGCTGGTTGTCCTCATCCCCACCTTTCTGCTTCATGTGTCAGGGTATTTTTAAACCTCCCTCGGAGCTGTTGGGTGTTGGCTGCAGCCCAAGCTGGGGATTTTGACTGGGCTGTGCCAGTGCTTCTGCTGGGACTTAAAGTTGGAGGTTCCTGGCTAGAGGGTCTTGCCCCTCTGCTTAGGATCAGACCAATAGTTGGGCTCAGGAAGGAATTGTATCCCATAGTCAGACTGGTATGGACTGTGGAGAGTGATGGGGTTGGGGGTTGCCTTCCTCTGTAGCAAGGGTCAGCGTCTGCCTGGGATCTCTTGAGCATATATAAACAACCTTTTACAGCGGCAGGTTGGCTGGCATGGTCCCATTGCTTTATTGGTGGCAGGTTCAGGTGTGATGACTGGTGTTGCATCAGGCTGATGGTAGTCTGTCTTATCAAGAGTTTAGATGATGGATTGTATGGGTTGGATTCAGGCAGGGGTTTGGACTAGATGACCTTTGGAGGTCCCTTCCAGCCCCACTTCTCTATGATAAGCACTACAACCACATTGTTTAGGGCAGGGGTGGGCAAAATGCAGCCCGGGGACCAGATGTGGCCCACCAGGCCATTCTATCTGGCTAAAATATTTTAAAAATTAATATTTATCTGCCCTGGGCTCCCTGTCATGCGGCCCTCGATGGCTTGCCAAAACTCAGTAAGCGGCCCTCTGCCCAAAATAATTGCCCACCCCTGATTTAGGGCAAGCAGAGCTCTGTATAAGCTGTCCCTCCCTAAAGAGCAAAGGAAGTCTATGGTGATAATATGACAGATCACTTGATCAATCAATAGACCATAAATCTAGGTTGATGAAGGAAGATAGAGTTTGAGTGCCTCTCTCCTGTTCCCTGTAAGGGACACAGCCTATATTTCACCTTAAATATTGGTAGTGTTAGAGTGTTAGCATAGCCATCACGGTCCAGGATTGATGTGAGAAGCAAGGATTTCTTAGGACGATCCTTTTCATTGGCCCAGACCCCATCACAAAAACACAGGCCAGAGCCGCTCAATCTAAAAAGGACTCCGTGTTTGCTGTCAGCAATGTGGGGTCTCTGACAGGCGTGTTCACCCAGTAGGTGCCCTGCCACGTGGATCCATAGACCACCACATGCCATGGTAGGCCAATAATGGCTCTAGCTGTCCTGAGTGGCAATTAACTCGAGTCCGGAGGGACAACATTTTTCTCTTCAGGCCCATTGCCTGCATTTAGCACGAGGACAGTTTGTTAGGAAACCACACACACACAACCCTTGAGGCATGGGCTAATCTATCTGACTGTTGTGTCTCCACACCCTCTCCCTCCACCGTGTGCGCCCATTTGATTTCATCTAACGCTTGGCATATTTATTCCACAGCGTGCCTAGCTGGAACGCAGCCGTCTGCCTCCTCCGTCTCACTCCAGTCGGAAACACAAACATTAATTGGGAATTATGCTCTCTCGCTTCTGCCTCTCCGAGCCAGGCAGCTGGGTGATGAACAGCTCCTTCCCTTTTTGGCATGAGATGACTCACAGCCATCCCTAAGCCCAGCAATCAGGCCTGGGTGTGCTACTCAGGGTGCTGCTGGTCCCTAGATTTTCCCTTAGGTGAGATCGAGATGATGGAGGGGGAGTTGCCTTCATATGTTAGCTCAGGGTGCGGTTTATCTGCTGGGATCTACTGGTTTTATCTCACTTAGTTACAGGACCAGAGGCACTGATGGCATCTTGGTGCCTTCTGCTCGCTACTTGTATCCAGCATCTCGAGATGAAATGTCAGCCTGAACCAATTTCAATCAGTGTTATTGAGCTGGCCACAGGGTATTTGAGTGAAACTTTGTGGCTTGACATACACAAGGCAAACAAGATGATTTAATGGTCTGCTCTGGCTTGGATGCTAAGAGTATGCCATTGAGGCATGGCCCCTCCCTCCTATGGCCTCCTTATCAACCTCAATTTCCCCATCTGCGAATTAGAAGGTGGTTAGGGAATAATTTTTGCTCCCAGAAAGGAAACAAAGCATTTACACCAAAAATTCTCCCACGAGTGGTTCAGGATTTCTGTGAAATATCAAAACAGGCAGAACTGAATTTTTTCCCCCATAGATTGTATGGGGCTGGAAGGGACCTCGCAAGAACATCGGGGAAAGGGCAAAACTAGCCCTTTTCTGGGGGGAAAGGGCAAAACTGCAAATATTTGGTGCTTTGACCAAAATGCTTCCGTCTTTCAGCGATAAATGTACCACTTTCCAATGTTCAGCCAATTATGTTTTTCAATTAAAGCCAACATATATATATATATATATAAAGTCCAAAGATGTTCTCCAAAAAAAGGGGGCAGTACTGGCATATATTTCTGGATTTGACCAAAAATGTGGGTTTTTTATGTGGGGGGGGCGGTGGGGAGTGTGTTAGATGAAGGATTTCAGCTTGTTCCGAGACGGATGCTGAGCTGCTTTGACGGGGTGTTAGGGAATTGAATGGACGTGTATTTTGAACTGCTCCATGACATAAATGGAAAATACTGTTGTTTGGTATTCAGAGCAATAGAGCCGTTATTTGTTCATGTTCCCTGAGGTAGCAACGCCACCTTATCTATGGCTGCTGTCCTTGCAATATCTTCCGTTATAGCCTCCCAGCTGCAAATTCCACCATAGTCTCCAGCCAAGCACTAGCTCAGAGTAGGTGCTGAGGGGTGTGGGGTGTATTCATGGGTGTAGGTTGTAGCCGTGTTGGTCTAAGCACATAGGCAGACAAGGTTCTTTGGGTAAATCCGATATCTTTTATTAGACCACCTCAAATAGGTGGAAAAAGTCTTGTTTGCAAGCTTGCAAAGATTTTTTCCAACTGTTTGAGTTGGTCTAATAAAAGATATCCGATTAATCCAAAGAACCTTGCCTGGGGTGTATTCATGCCACTCGTTCTGTTGGCCATTTGGGATCTCTATAGACTTATGGCTCTCTCCCAGAGCCTCTTCCGAGCCCAGATATGGAAACTCTCGTCCCATGAAAGGGTTAATTTGACAACGGCATTTTTAGGACGGTGTCCTGCCTTCGGGGTGGCATCAGCCAATGCCAATGAGTTTGGATGAGGTCATGCATCCACTTTGCCCTGTGGTTGGCTGAGTGGGTCGTCACTTGACATCCAGCTGGAGAATCGAGGGGGTGGAAGACAGGGCACTGTCCCCCTGCACAGTGCAGTTCATCTCTGAGCCATCAGCTCAGTGTTGATTTTACGTTAAGCCTGCCCTATTGCTCCAAACAAGAAGGCAGCCTATTTGGTTTCTGAACACTAGTCCAGACATCTGTGCAAGGGTCTGCTGGCTTATTCAGGGGCATAAAAGACATCCAGATGCAGTCCCTTGTTTTCCATTTCATTGCATCCTAGAAATCGGGATCACAGAGCTGCAGAGATCTCCCAGGGAGTGGTGTTGGCAGGGAGGTGGGGATAAGGCAAGATCCCTTCTGTGCTGCATTCGGCTAGGAGAAAGGGGGCGTACAGGGACCCATTAGACTCCAAAGGACATCTCGCCCTCGTCATGTTTCACGTGGCAAATCCTATGTTAAATTTAATTTAAAACCCATCTTTGCCTTAAATTTCAAAATAAACCTTCCCTCCAATAATAATGATAAAGCAGGGAGCTACTGCGCTGGACAGCAGAGATTTTTCTTGTTGACACCGAGTTTCCGATTAATGGCAGGCAAACATAAATCCTTCTTCATAATTGCTGCTCTCGGGCTCAGTCGCATGCCTTAGCAAAATGGATTTCTCACCCCTCCCTGTTGCATGCACACACACACACACAGAAGACAAACACACACACACACACACACACACACACACACACACAGCTGTCCTTTCGGGAGGGCATGGCTGAGATCACGAGAGGAGTGATCCTAGCCCCCCTCCACGCTGAGAGAAAGCAAATGCAAGAACAGACATTTCCCAAGTCCTCTCCTTCCAGAGATCCATGCACTCTCCAAGCCCCTACCTGCTTCATGGCTGCTGGTTTGAAACCAACCTGGGTCCATCCTGGCTGGGATGATGTAGTTGGGGCTGGTCCTGCTTGGAGCAGGGGGTTGGACTAGATGTGACCTCCTGAGGTCCCTTCCAACCCTCATTTTCTATGATTTTATGACCTGCAAACTGGTATCAGATGATAGCCATCTAGCTGTCCTTGTAAAGTCTCCATCCCAGGGCTGGGAGGGTGCATTCATAACACAGAAGCTGCCACCCCCATCCTTGGCTCCCGTGTCTTGGCAGACAGGCCAAGGGTCCGGTAGGTTGTGAGGCTCCATGCTCCATATCCAAGATAACCTTTCCAAATGAGCATGGCTGTGTGTTGCTGATGGAGAAGCTTGAGACCCTTGCTCCAAGTCCTGTCCCCTACAGGCACAGAGAAAAGCCCATCTCCACCTCTCTATAATCTCCTTGCAGATATCTGAAGACCCTTCAGCTAATTCCCCTTTCAGTTATTAAACCCTCCCACCTGCTTCAGTTGTCTCTTCTCCAGACTAAACCATCCTAGGGCACAGAATCATAGAAAATTCAGGTTGGAGGGACCTCAGGAGGTCACATCTAGTCCAACCCCCTGCTCAAGGTAGGACCAGCCCCAGCTACATCATCCCAGCCAAGGCTTTGCCTGGTTCTTTCAGCCTTTCCTCATCAGTCTTGCTTTCCAGGCCCCAAATTTTTGTTGCTCTGTGCTGAACAATTTCCAATCCATCCACATCCCCCTTCAAGCGTGCAGCCCAAAACTGGACCTAGGGCTCCAGGGGAGGCCTCACCAGTGCTGAACAGAGTGGAAGAGTCACCTCCCTTGATTTGCACATCACACCCTCATTAATACAACTCAGGACGCTTGGGGATTTATTTATTTTTTTGCAATAACAGCACTCTCATATTGTACTGTAACCCTCAGGTCCTTCTCAAGCCAGTCATTCCCCAGTGTGTATTTGGGTGTGCAATTAATTGCTATGCATTTATGCACACAATTACATGACGATGCAACCCACTGATTATAGTGAACACCTGTTAATGCATGGTTCTCCTGGTCCCATGGGGCAGAGGGGTGTTACAACAAGGCTGTAATTAAAAGGAGTGCACTTATCATCTAAAATAGACAGCTTCCTATGCATTGAAGTCACTTGGGCACTTAACCAATAAACAGATAATGGGAGTTTATTCTGATGTTAGCAAGAGGCGCGACACTGGGGCCAGCCTTGTGTTAGGCCAGGGGTTTTAAACTAGTTAGACATCATGGCAGCCCTCAGAAAAAAGACTATGGAAAAATAGTGGAGCGACTCTTATTGCAAGCCCCTGGCAGGGCAGGATAGTTTGGACATCCTGGATTCCTATGGAAATCTCTGGGTTGACTTTGTGAATTGTGTGTAGGTGTTTGCTTATCTCACAGGGCTGCTAGGATGCAGCACCCAGCCCCCCATCACCCTTAAAAGGTCCTCATGACACCCCAGGGTGCTGCCGCTCCCCGGTTGAGAATCACCTGGCTCAGCAAGGGACATTCCCCACCTGAATGTCCCCAGAGACACCAGGGCAGTGCCATGCAGCAGGGACCAGGGCCTGGCCATGAAGGACACAGCAGCCACAGCAATCACAGTAGCAGAAGCACTCACAGTGCGGCCCTGTTAGATTCAAATGACTGAATCCTACTAAATATCTCATCACAAGGACGTGCCAAAGGACGGCAATCTACAGCCAGTTTGGATTGGGGACAGGGAAGCTGGGAGAGACTTTGAGACGATCCTAGGAAGTGGGCTCACACTGGGGCTGAGGTATGGGGGGAGGGGAATTTGGGGATAGAAATGAGAGGGGGGAAGATTTTGAAGGGGGTCTAAGCTGGGGACAGGACAAAGCGGGGGGAATTCGCTCAGAAAGCATCAAACTATCAAATCCAATAGGACAGTGATTCTCAGCCAAGGTACTGCAGCAGCCTGGGGTGCTGCAACATCCTTTAAAGGGTGCCACAGGTGGCGGGGAGCACTATATTAGCACTGCAAGATGTGCAAACACCTGCATGTGATGCACAAGAGAAACCCAGAAGTTTCCAAGGAAAGAAATTTGGGGAGAAAGAAAGGTTTGGGCCTTTCCAGCATGGATTTTGGTTCCTGATGGCTTTTCACTTCCACATTTGAGTTCATTTTAAGCCAAAAAAAAAAGAAGGGTGCAGGAGAATCTTTCAATGGTTGAAATCAAATTGGGGCATTTTGAACTAATGGAGATGAAGCTGTTCCTCCATGCACTGCTGGGATTCTTGCTGGGCGAAACAGGGGGAAGCTTTGGCATTTCCCAGCCTGATAGAGGATAGGAAAACGCTTCTCCAGAGCTGGTGGAAGAATCCTTGGCCAGCTGGAGGCAGGCTCCTAAGTCACCGAGGGGCTTCGGAAAATAGGAGCCACCTTGCTGCTGCCCTTGTTTTTGTCTGAAGCCACAACTCAGCATCACATCTGAAGAAGACTGGAGAAAAGCCAGCCAAAAAGAAGAGCTCCCTGGCCCCTCCATCCCCTTGTAGCCCAGATGCTGCAGCCACGCTTGGGGCTGGACAGCGGGGACGCCCGACAGCCGCCCCACCAAGGTCCCCGTGTGCTGAGGTGTCACCCTGCCCTTCCCAGGAACAGGGGCGGGGAGCAGGGAGGATGGGTGTCTCCGGCACTGGTTGCTGCAGCAACGGGTCCTAGACAAACCAGGCTCTCAAGGACATTGTGGTGGGGCAGGAGCCGAGCCTTTGTTGCCGGCGCTTTCCCAGCAGGCCTTGCTGAATAGGTGCGAGTTCATGAACCCTCCCGGCGGCTGGAGAAGCAAACAAAGAGCTGACCTTTGGCCTTGCTAGGATGCTGCAGCCAGCCCTGCCTTGTCCTGCTACCCACACCATGCAAAATTCAAGGGCTTCCCCTTGCCGGGGTCTCCAGCCTACTCGGAGCCGGGATCCTCCCTTGGACTGACCCGTTGCAGCCCCAATTCGGGCTAGGAGAACCCACAGCCATTCTCTTCCGCCCTGCTTGCGTCCGGGCAAAAGACAATCACACAAAAAAATGGGTCCGTTGCTCTGGCTCCTTCTCAAGGGTCAGATGATGGTGTGGTACAAGAGGAGATGGATTGGGAGAGGATGGAAGAGAACGGCACTTAGATGCCTCAACCCACTTGGATTCAATGGAGGGATTTAGAGGAGGTGGATTTGGAAAGGACGGAAGAGAACTGCACTTAGGTGCCTAAACCCACTTGGATTTAGGGGTAGGATCTAGGCCTGGAGGCCTATTTGCTAGTGCCGGGATGGGCTGACGAGGCGGGGGTGGGGGACGGGTCTCATGGTAAGCTGTGATAGTTCCCCCTGTGCAACTATCTAGGGCTAGAGGGTTCCTCTGATAAGGCCCCTTTAACCAGCTCCTGGAGGTTGGAGGGAGCCTGGGAGGACATCTCCGATCCCCCATAACAGTGCATGCTGCCCTCTGTGCCTCTGGCTCTTCTCCTGGTGAACACCCACACAAACACACACACACATACGCATGCATGCACCAACACACTTTTACCAATCAGCTGAGGTCTGCTGGCTGGGCAGGATCAAGCCCATTTGCTACATGGGGGGCAGGGGAAGCAGCGGGGAAAAAAGCAAACACCCAAATAATTGCCCTCCCAGGCAGGCCTGGGGTCCCCAGTCTCAGCCTTGGCACCACTGAGACTCAAACTGCAGTTGCTACCCGTCTCTTATGGGCCAAATCAAGAGCAAAAGGAGGCTGGGAGCCCGGGTTTGGTCCTCAGCTCTGGAAATGCAGACTAGTAGTTAGAGCAGAGAGGTCTGGGAGCCTGGATGCCATCTTCCAAGAAATCCAGTTGTAGCTCCAAAGATGATCACCGACAAACCAGCATGCGTGCCGCCCTACAGCAGATAGAAGTCGCAGCTGCTCTGGGGCAATCAGCTTCACTTCAGCACTTGGGATGAAGTCGGCCTCAAAGCTGAGCTCCAGGGACGTGAGACCAAGGCAGCCCCTTGTTGGGCTGAGAGCAGCGGTGGGGGGACAATGACATTTGGAGAATCCAACAGGTGAATGCAAGAGCAGTGACCACCCGCCTCGGCGTATGGGATAGATAGAACCTGGCATCTCACGGCAGATGCTTCTGGCATGTCTCTGGGAGGACTTGGCTCACAGAAGAGCAGCCCTGGGGTCGCTCGTGTGCGCCAGCCTCCCCAGCCCTGCTCTGGAGACAGCCCAGGGCAGATTTTCATGGACCCAAGGCTGGAAGGGCCTGTGACTACAATCTTGCCTTGAGTGCAAGTCCTACCACAGCAATAGGGAACCCCCTGTTCACTCTGGTTTGCCCATAACCAGAGCCCACATCGAGATGCCCCCCCACAAAAAATTGGGCAGCCACCAGACTCAGAGCCTCTGAGCAGTGGGGAAGTGGTTAGGCCAGATCCCTTCAGGGTGCATGCGTCCCCGCTCTTTGCTAAAGCATCCTGTAAAGCAGTAGCCAGCAGTGCATCCAAGTCTGGCGGCTGAGGTGGGCCCATGCGCTAGCACTCTCTCCCCCTTAATCTGCAAGATGGGTGCAGATGCCTGCTGTCCAGCCCCAGCCCAGGGGCAGCGAGGCCAGATGGAGCAGCTGGACACAGCCTGCAGGCTGCATATTTGACGCCCCTCCTCTAGGAGAAGTTAAAGGAACTACTTTCCCATGAAGCGCGGGGTTAACCTGTGGGACTCCAAGCCGCAGGAGGTGGGCACGAGATCGAGCCTAGAGCAGCCACTCTCATGCTTCAAGGCATCAAGCAACTAGGACGTCAGAGGTCAGGAATGGTATTTTATCCCTTCATGGGTTTTGCAACTCCGCAAGGTCTGGCACTGTCTGGAGCTTGCACCTCCTGCAGGCTGCTGGCTTGGAGTGCCAAGCGGTTTGATTCTGCATGACAAGGGGTAGAAAGCCAGCTGCGATGGAGCCAGGGCACTACCAAGACACCGAAGCCAGCCTGACATGTTGCTCTCAGGCTACGGTTTATCAGCAGTGGCCATGAAGTCCATGAACAAGGGGACAAGGCTGTGTGTATCACAGGGCACAGCACGGCGGAGGAGGGGGAGAGGGGGGATCCCCGTTTGGCACCCCTGCGCCCAGCGCTGCCCATCCAGCCAGGCCCCCGCTGTCGAATCTCAGCTGATTGGCACCGGGAGTGATTTATCCAGGCTGCGAAAGACACAGACCAACGCGGCTGTTATCAGTGCCCAAAAGCGCCATCCGTAAATAACCCAGCAGGCGAGAGCCACTCCGCTCGTTATTTATTAGGAGTCGTTTGTTCGGCATTCGTAGGGACACAAGGAGGAGCTCGCGGGGAAGGGCGGGGAGGGGTCTAATCCACAGGCTTGAGCTTTGGCGCCGGACTCCTGGGTCCCATCCTCAGTGTTGAGAGGGGAGTGTGGCCTAGGGGTTAAAGGAGAGGGCTGGAAGCCAAGACTTCGGAGCTCCAGACCTTAGGGAAGGAAGTGAGGGCCAGGGCTTTCGCGGAGAGGGCTGGGTGCCAGGACCCCTGGGTTCCACCCCCACCTCCGGGCTTGGAGTCTAGCGGGCTGTCGGAAGCCAAGATTTCCTGGCTCCTATCACTGCTCTGTGCCTCAGTTTCCCCACAGACATTGCAGATTCATGACCTCTGTGGGGGGCCGGGGAAGGCGAAAGGCAGAGAGAGACAGCAGATTGGGGGGTGACTTGATTTCAGACTCCTCCCCACAAAACACCTGGAGAATCAACCAGTACAAAAGCTCTGACTTGAACGGCTTTTGGTTGCCAGCATTGAACTAAGAGAAGGGGGTGGGGGAAAGCCACCGGAATCATATTTCCACCCCGCTCCACCCCAGTTCATCATCAAAGACGCAGAAGATTTCAAAAGCAGGGAAAGCGCCCGTGAACGCTTTGATGCGGAAGAATCGTTCTATTTGTCTTAAGTGGAAAAACATCTGGTGGAAGCCAACATTTCCCATAGTTCCTTCCTCCCCTTTTGACGCATGGTACTGCTATCACTAGCATCAAAGGCACTGTTGAGGGTGCTGGGGCTGGGTTTAAAAGCCAAGGTTTCTAGTTCCAGCTTGTTTGCAATTTGGGGTGGATGTCGTATACTCAGACTTCAGGAAGGCCTTCGATACGGTATCCCACCCCATACTGGTGAACAAGTTAAGAGGCTGTGACTTGGATGACTACACGGTCCGGTGGGTGGCGAATTGACTGGAGGGTCGCACCCAGAGAGTCATGGTGGATGGGTCGGTTTTGACCTGGAAGGGTGTGGGCAGTGGGGTCCCGCAGGCTCGGTCCTTGGGCCGATACTCTTTAATGTCTTCATCAGCGACTTGGACGAGGGAGTGAAATGTACTCTGTCCAAGTTTGCAGATGACACAAAGCTATGGGGAGAAGTGGACACGCCGGAGGGCAGGGAACAGCTGCAAGCAGACCTGGACAGGTTGGACAAATGGGCAGAAAACAACAGAATGCAATTCAACAAGGAGAAATGCAAAGTGCTGCACCTAGGGAGGAAAAATGTCCAGCACACCTACAGCCTAGGGAATGACCTGCCGGGTGGCATGGAAGTGGAAAGGGATCTTGGAGTCCTAGTGGACTCCAGGATGAACATGAGTCAGCAGTGTGACGAAGCCATCAGAAAAGCCAATGGCACTTTATCGTGCATCAGCAGATGCATGACGAATAGGTCCAAGGAGGTGATACTTCCCCTCTATCGGGCGCTGGTCAGACCGCAGTTGGAGTACTGCGTGCAATTCTGGGCGCCACAATTCAAGAGGGATGCGGATAACCTGGAGAGGGTCCAGAGAAGGGCCACTCGTATGGTTAAGGGGTTGCAGGCCAAGCCCTACCGGGAGAGACTAGAGAAACTGGACCTTTTCAGCCTCCGCAAGAGAAGGTTGAGAGGCGACCTTGTGGCTGCCTATAAGTTCAGGCAAAGCGCTGCTCGACCTGGTACTGGCTACTGGGGATGACCTAGTCGGCGACCTAGTGATCGATGGGAAGCTGGGTGACAGCGACCACGAGCTGATCACCTT
>NW_005842823.1:458984-473014 GCF_000455745.1 Alligator sinensis | reverse complement strand
TTCCTGCCTATGCAGGGGGTCGGACTCGATGATCTATTGAGGTCCCTTCCAACCCTAACATCTATGAATCTATGAATCTATGCCATACTTTCTAGTATACCATACACCTCCAAAGAAGGCACACCGCTTGTCTTCAGAAGACTGAACGAAGGCAAAAGAAAAAGCTTTCTTAGAAAATACAACATGTGCAACAGTAGCTGGATCAAAACCAGGGGGTCTGAGCCTCAGGCAGGCCTAAATCAATAAGCAGAGAGGATTCAGGGACAAGCCACATCAGGTGCTTGGAGATCAGAGTTCCCAATGGACCTGCATCATGAAGCCACAGTGGTGGTGAGGGTCCGGGCAACGGGACAGCGGGTCTGGGATCCAGAGGCAGCAGGTGATCCAGGGTCAGCAAAAGCCTTGTTGTTCAGACAGCTTCCTGCTCCCTGCCCAGGCTTTATAGGGACCAAAGGGAACAATCCATAGCCAGAAGCCCTGACTAATCAGGGGCCAGCAGTCGGAGGCCTTCCCTGCCACTCCACAAAGATCAAGCTACATCCTGGTGGACGGTCAAGCTTGTGATAAGCCTATAGGGCGGGGGTTTGGGCTGAGTCCTGATTGAATACAGGCCAGACATCCTAGCATCAGGCCCTCTTCTCCCTACATTTCTGTATTTAAGACCTATGCCCCATGGGGGTGGGGGAATAGATACCCGTTGTACATGAGGCAATACGGTGTGCGGTACAAGCGCCTGCTGTTTCTACCCAAACAGATCTTGGCCGGTGACCTAGACTACAAGATGGGAAGCATTTATTTATTTATTTCTCCCCTTCCCAAAGGCTGTTGAGAGCATCTTGGAAGCCAGCAAGGCTTTTAAATGATGTCCTTGCGAAGCAGCGGGTGTGTGAGAACTCTTGGAGGCCGTGCAGTATTTAGGCCAATGATATATACCTTGAACGGAGTCCAAGAATCTCGTCTGCAATGATGAAGTCAGTGCAAGAGAGAGAGAGACCTTCTCTTTGTCTTTTTAATTACATTATTACCAAACGAGGCGTGATGCACCCAGAGAAAGGAAAGAGAAGGGGCGGGAGGGGATATAGCAAATTCCCCCAGACTTCGCGACTTCACTGGCTTGCCTCTACGTCCATAAGTTCCTCACACTCAAAATGGCCCAGCAAAGAGTTGAACCCTTTGGGTCTTCTCTGCCAGGAGAGAAAGTCAGGCTGCTGCAACAGCCCCGGTGTGCGATGAAGGGGAAGAAGGGACAGGATTTGCTGTGGTAAAATGGTCCCACAAAAAATGGGACCCGATCCTGATGCCCCATTACCCTGTCACTTAAAGGGACTGTGTGCCAGCAGTTGCTCTCCCTTTGAACAGCCGGCTTGCCTACTGCAGTGCCCACAAATAGGGTGGTATCTCTTTAAGAGTCGCTGAACCCATTAGGGGTGCTGACTGTGTGATGTGGAGAGGGGGCCACAGAGGAAGATGCCTGCAGTGGGGACAAAGGAGATGAGAAAGGCCCTGCTCCACCCTCCTGACATGGCTCGTTATCCCCTTTCTGGCTCGGCTTTTTGCCCGCGCTTGATTGGGACCGTGCTGGGACCAGGGCCATCTCCTGCACAGCACCTAGAACGGATCTCAGGTCAGGTACCATGCTACAGGTCATCCCTCACCCCCGGCCAGCTCTCTCCTCTCCCGGCCAACCCACCGTTCTCATTCCTTTCACCCCTGGGCCAGGGGCCCTGTGAGTCGGTGATGCCAAGAGGGCACTGGTAGCTTGCCAAATGCCAGCAAGAGGTTGCCTGCTTGTCCTCCCACTGTCTGTGCTTAGGGGCAAGAAATGGCTCATGGACTGAGCTCATCAGCATCACCACCCCCCCACCCTGAGGCATCAGGAGCAGGGGGACTCTGAATTGCTGTCCCCCCCCCCGAGCCAGGCACAAGAGAAGAGGGGAAGGGGCTGCTCCATGATCCTCACCCCTGACCCCACTTAGAGCTGCCCCCAGGCTGCTATGTTTTGCACTGCTGGTGTTGGACAGCTCAGGACACCATGGATCTTCCAGCACGGAGTGATTTGGGGGTACAATCCTGCAGGCAAGCACATTGTAAAGTCCCCCCAGCAAGGGCCAGATTGCAGCTCCTTGTTGTAGCAGGTCCAACGGGGTCTGTTATATTAGCATAAGGCCCAAGGGCTTTAGGGTTCACAACAGCCAGCCGTTTCCCAGCCCTCCGCAAAGACTTTCACAGCAGACTCCTCTCAAGCCAACAGACCTGGAAATAAATACGGAGAACTGCCTGGAAGGACAGGCCAGCTCAGATTCCCCCGGCAAATGGCTCCCACCGTCGCCAGAGATGGCCTTAATTTCTGTCGGCTGGCAGCTGGGTTATAACCTCCAGGTTATTTCACTTAACACTGAATCCATCTTCCCCACGAGGCTTCATCGCCCTGAGAGCTGTGATTAAAGAGCCTTAAGGAAACTTGTTGCCACTGGAACCGTGTCCAGCACAAAGCAAACAGCCTGGGGAACGGTGGCGCGCGGCCCTGGACTCCTCGCGCCTTCTCAAATGACCTCCTGCCCTGTGGCATTGCTGTTGGCTGGTCAATCATCCCTGCATCCCACCCCAGAGGTGGCTGCATTTCCGTGGTGGAATGGTACTATCTAGCCCCTAAGTAGGTTTCCAGCCTGTTCTGGCTTCATGGGTCAGGGAAGAGGCTGGCAGACAAAGGGTTAAGCCATAGCTGCAAGTCGGGAGTGCAGCGAGGAAATAAGACTTACGATTTTAGCCGAGAGGGTAATTAACCCATGGAGCAGATTCCGGGGGGAGCCGTGGATCCGCCATCAGCGGAGTCCTTAAATCAAGGGAAGGAGAGAAGCCGCTCGGCATGGCAGGGTCTCTGCAGCCATTGCAGGCTGGGATGCTGGAGGGGGTGGGGGAGCATCAAACATTGGCAATTAAAAACCGTGCTAATAGCCTACTGCTCAGTGTGATTAGGCTAATGCGCAGTGAGCGGCACAAAATAACCATGCACCGGCGCTACTGCACAGTAACTCTAGTTACTGCGCATTTAATCAGGGCTTTATTCAGCAAGTACTAAACTAAATGCACGGTAATTAGGGTTGTTGGTTGTACCTAAAGAACCGGTAATTAGGGCACATTAATGAACGTGTAGACGTGCCCACTGTGTCACCAGCACTCTCACACTGGGTTGGGATCAGATCTGTCTCGGCCTGGTTTTATGGGCACCAGCAGGTCCCTGCTAGGGTGTAGGGGAAGATGGGAGCTAAACAGAGAAAGGTTTCGGGGGCCGGAAAAAGAAAGAAAAGTGGGGCCAGGAACCATGAGATGTTGGAAGAGGAAGGCAGAGAGGGGCCTGATTCTGCCCTGCCTTGCATAAAGGCATGTGATGTGGATTTAGGATCCCAGAAGGGCAGGGACGCCACGGCACCTAGTTCTTTATCTGCCTCTTCCACTGCAGAAGGCAAGAAATCTTGGGGTCGATATCTTCGATGGGAACAACTGCGTGGTTGGGATAGACATAAACATCACGGTGCACTTCCTCGGACCTCTGGGAAAGGAGAAGATGCAGGAGAGCTAAGTAGCAGATGGAAGAAAAGCTGGGGTAAAACTCCAGGTGTAAATAAGAACAGGATATAAGAGAAATTAAATGGATAGCAGAAGAACGGGGTTGTTCAGGCGGGTCATTATCCCCTGTCAAGTGCAGAAAACCCCCGGGCCGCCACCTCTACCCACCAAACCAGCACTCGCACCAAAACCATGGCTGCACGTGATGCCGGTTTTCAAGCTCACCACTGCAAGGGCTATTGAAGATCAGGGCTGAATGAGACATCTCAAGGAGCTGAGGTCCCCGCTATGTTCCCTCGTCTCTCTTCCAGCCCCGCAGGGCACGGACAGATTTTGACCCCTCCGTTGTCTCGGCGCTGGCAGCACTTCCCGGCGCTGAAGTCACAGGCACAAATAGCAGCGCTGCTCAGAGGCTGGCCGGCGAGAGCTGGGCTGACAGCCACCTCAGCTGCCTGGGGCCCTGCCAAGCTCCCCGCACACCTTGGATTTCAAGGGCAGAAATTTCACACCCACTTGAAAATGAAGCTGAACTGGGGCTTTCGAATTCCAGCCCTCTACTCTCTGTGAGCGTGTGCCCACCAAGAGAGAAACCCCTGAGAAAACAAAATGATCCAATATTTAACAAGCTGGAGATGGACACAGGTGATCTGGTGTCTGTTCTTTCCTCTGCCACAGCCTCTCTGTGTGGCCCTGGGCCAATCACATCATCTCCTTGATGTGTTGGTAAGCCTACATGGGTGGTAATGGGACAGCAATCTGTCTTGCTCTCCACCCGTACAGCATAAGGGAGCCCTGAGTGTGACTGTCAGCCCCTCGGTGACATCGAGGAAAAGATTCCTGTCAAAAGGGGAGAATAGCAGAAGCATTATTGATGGAGATCTGGAGACCACTGGGGATGGTGGAGCTCTGCAAGGAGGTTTATCACCACCAGTGAGAGTCTTCTTGCATTGCCTCCTGCTTTAAAAGTGGAAATGAGAGAGCAGAAGTGACCAGTCCCATGCCTCCAAGAATGGGGGTCACACTGACCAGATGGTGGCACCGGGACTGGAAATGGGGCAGGGTGGAACATGAGCCCCGAGTGCAGAGACGTAGTGAACCAGGTAGGCAATGTCCTTGGACCCATCCACAAAAGACAGGGCTGGCGCGGGGGAATAGATGCTATGAGCCAGGCCTTTGCCATGTGCCACCTGCCTTGTGTGCCAGCTGGTTCTCAAGGACTGGAGCAGGGTGGAACAGGATGGTATTTAGGTGCCTAAATCCCATGGGTGAAACAGGTAGCAGTCTAGCAACAGCAATATGGAGCTGGGCATGATCTCACCCCACCAAGCACCCTTGCAATGACTAGCAGCATCCCAGCAGCCTGGTCTGAAGCCAGCTTGGGTGAATCCATGCAGTGTCTGCAAAGTGGACACCCCTAAAAACAGAGCCAGGCCCAGGGATTGAAGCTGGACACATCCAGACGAGGCATCAGGTCCTAATGCTCATGGGCGACGAGAAGTCATTCTTGGAAGAGCTTCCCTGGGCAGGAGGTAGTCCCAGGTCCTTCCATTAACCTTTGGGATACTGTGGTGTGGACAGAAAACAACCGGGGTATTAAACAGTTTCCCAATGAGTAGCTTGGAAAGCGCCGGGGCTCTTAGCAAGCCAGGCCTGAGCCTGAAGGCTTGCAATGAAACACGAAGCCGGGAGAGCATTTTCCCGGCCCAGGAGTTTGAGGCTTGGGTACCAGAATTTCCAGCAAGGTCCGATGCTTCCAGGTCTGGATCTCAGGAGGGAAGAGCTCCCTGGGAAGATTTCAGGTCAAACCTGCTGGGATGTTCCCTGGGAAGCGCAGAAGTGGGGCCGTTCCAGAGATGCACAGTCTAGGCTGGAAGGAGCAGCAAGATTTTCTCGGCCTCCCGTTTCCAGAGGGGGTACGGGGATGGGGGCTGCATCACGTGATCCCTGCCCCCAGGGAAGAAACGGCGGGGAGGAGGGGGCAGATGCAGTGGGTGCTGATAGGTGCTGGGAAAATGCTGGGCTACCCCGGAGGTGACCTTGTTCCCATTCCCCTTTCATGGACCGCTGTGAGGCATCCTTGTTGTTGCCTGGGCGGAGCATGCTCCTACACGCTCGCACACACCTGCACACCCCCGAGCCCTCTGCAGGGAGCAGGTCAAGGTCTTGGCCCTGCTACTGCCTTGCTCCTTTTCCCCCATCCAGGTCCCCCCGAGTCAACGACATCCACCAGCCCAGGCCCTGGCCTGGGCGCTGGGCCTGGGGTCGAGACAGGAGCCCGGCTGACCCCGCAAGCAATGCACACCCCTGGCAGGGGGCTGTCAGGGGGCTTCGGGACCAAATGGTCTCCCTGGCTGAAGCCAGCCTGCATCAGGCTCAGGGTTGGACTTGCCCTGGACCTGGATGGCGTGGCACACTGCAGCACCTTTCAAAGCATCTCGTGGCACTCCAGGGCACCCTGGCTGAGAATCACTGATCTGGGGCTAATTACCAGGGCTAATTAGCCTGGGTGCTGTGCCACCTGAGTGTGGTGACACTGCTCTCCACCCGCCTCGAGCCAGTTTACGGGGTGAAACGGCGCCACCTGCGTCCACACACACAGGGCAGACCTGGCAGAGACACTTTGCTTTCCAAGCTCTTCTTGGGGAACTGAGACAGCCCTGAAATTTGGGAATACCCTGGACAATTTGGGGTGCTTGGCTACCTTATCAGGGGACCATTCCCATCAGGCACCCTCCGCGGTTGGCCAGAGGGGTCTCGGTGGGGCCAGGGGGCTCCTGTCTCACTAAAAGGGGTGCTGGGTGGGTGGAAAGGTCCCAAAGCCAGATCTGGAGGCCAGTGCAGGGCAGGATTCCCATTAACAAGGGCGAAAGGACAGTACTTTTAGCTTTCAGCCAGTGCCGGGGTCAGGCCAGTGTCTCCAGCCTGCTCCCAGCCTGGCAGCTGGGCAGGAAACGGCTGGTGTTTCCTTGACCCCCCCAGGGCAAGGGGCTTCTCCTCAGAGACCAGAGGGCAGGACCGTGGCCCTGGGCATCCCACAGGGATGGCCTCTCCTGGGCACGGGGGACTCAGGGCCTGAGGCCTGACACCAAACACCTACAGCAAGGTCAGGGGTATGCTGAGAGGAGGGACACACCCCTGGGCTGTGTGCACACACACTCACACCCACGTACACATATACACAAAAACACACCTGCACATGTGCATACATCCAGAAAGACCCTCACACACGTGCACCCACACACAAAGCAACATCCTATGCATGTACGTGCACTCAAGAATACGCACAAATACCACACATGCACATGCCCATTCTCTCTGAAACACACACAGTCACCGAAACACTCCACACTCATGTACACATGTACACAGAAATACACATGCACACGTACATACCTACAGAAAGACACACACACACACGCACACAGAGCAACAGCCTACTCATGTGTGCACCCACAATATGCCCACACACTGCACATGCAAATGCCTGCTCTCCAAAACACGGTCCCCAAAACTAACGCTCCACACTCATGTACATGTATACATAGAAATACACAAGTACATGCATGCACATGTACATACCTAAAGACCGACCAACCCCCCCCACACACACACACAGAGTAACATCTCTACTCACATATGCACACACACTGCACATGCAAATACCCATTCTCCCTGAAACACAAGCAGTCACCAAACCTAACACTCCCACATGCCCTTGCACAAACTCACAAGGCCTTTTGGTAAGACCCCAGTGCTACACACACACATTCACACATGCACACTCACATGCCCTCCCTGGGATGCCCAGGGACGCATTCACACATGCACAAGCTCTCATCCTGTCCCTTCAGCACACAAAAACACACCCAGAAACTTGCACACACCTGTATGGGCTGTGAAACCCAAAGACACTCGCTCAGCTTCTCTCCCACCCTCCCTGAGACACTGACACAAAGATGTATGTTCACACCAGCACAACCTCACACCCCCGCCTGTGACACCCCCACCCCATCACTCCTATCAGCTCACCCCATGCTGAGAGGCCCCTCAGAGCCACAGGCCCCAATGGCAGGCAGAAGGCTCAGCATACCCATACTGGTACCAGCTTGCAGCCAGGTCTTCACCGGTTCACCAGTGAATCTAGAACCCACTTGCCAATGAATGTAGACCAGAAACCCACTCACCAACCGATCAAGAACACAGCACCCATTCACTAATTAATCTGGACTCTGCTAGAGGTGCACTAAGCTACAGGCTCCTTCCTCAGGCTGCCCAGCAGCTCCAGAGCTTGTGTCCAGACCTTCCTGAGGTTTGCCAGCTTCTAGATTAGCTGTGGGGGGCAGTTCTGGATCATCTGGCACTATCTCTAGATCGCTGTACTGGCCGGGTACCTGACTCTCCAGCTCAGGTCCTGGACACGTCTCTGCAGGTTCCAGATCACTCTTGTGAGCTGGGTTCTAGATCTGCTACGCAGGTTCTAGGTTGGTCTTGTACGTCCATTTTAGACTGGCCTCCTGCTCATGTTCTAGGTCCGTGGCTCCCAACCAGGGCTCCGCAGCATTCAGGGTGCCATGAGATCCTTTTAAGGGTGTTGCATGGTGCCAAGCAATTTCAACCCTAAATCGGGTGCAGGTACCTACACACGGTTCACAAGAGAACCCCTGAGATTTCCAGTAGGAATCAGAGAACAGGAGGGTTGGAAGGGACCTCGGGAGGTCACATCTAATCCAACCCCCTGCTCCAAGCAGGACCAGGTCCATCTAGATCAAATCGTCCCCAACTAGATCAGCATCCAGTGTGTCCAAACAATCCTGCCCGGTTGTGGATTTGCTGAGATTTTTGCCATGGGAGAATTGCTCTAGGACTTTCCCGTAGCCAAGAAATGAGTGAAAGCCAAGAGCTGGCATTTCCTGAGGGTGACCTGCAGTCCAACAAGGGGCCCTTGACTGGTGTAGGGGACAGTGATGAGGTGCTTTCCCTTTAAAGAGTTTGGGACCCAGCTGAGGGAGGTGTTCACGGTGTGCCATGCTGTAGAAGCTGCAGGCCGCCGGGGCAGCAGTACGGGTGGATCTCAGACTGGGATGAGGGTTGGGAGGGAGAGGCTCTCTGTATAGGGACCATCACGGCATACAGCAAGGCAGAGCTGTGAGCTTCCTGCAGCGGCTGCACTTCATCTTGCTCCGGAAGGTGCTCTGGGGTTAATGATGTGTGCCGTTATTTATAGCCTCGCACTCGGAGAATCACGGTGGATTTATCGGCGGCTTCTATAAATAACACAGCAAAACCCTCTGCAGGGAAGGGGTGGGGGTCAGCAAAGGGTGGGGGGGAGCAGATACCTCTGTCCCCAGGCTCTTTCCAACAAGTGGCCTCCCCCTACAACAGCCCCCAGGCAGTTACTGTGCATTTTAGGTGATGTCTTTATCTCCAATTTAGTTGCACTCGCAGGTTTTAGACTAGCTTCTCTGGAGGTTCTAGATTAGAGCCTGATGCACGCTTTGAAGGAGTCCATTTTGTGTGTGTGCAGCAGTCCATGCCCACATACACGGTTCTGAATGGCTCCAGGCTGCACGTTCTAGATTCACAGGTTCCCGATTTCTTGATGAGAGGCCTCCAGGTTTCAGATTCTTTGGCACGAGTTCCAGGTCTAGATTTATTGGTGAGTAGCTTCCAGGTTCTAGATTAATTAGTAAATGGGTGCAACGTTCTCGACTGGTTGGTGGGCGAGTTCCTGGTCTACATGTATTGGCAATTGGGTTCTAGATGCATCAAACTGTTTCCAGTTTCTAGATTCATTGATGATAGGGCCCCAGGTCTGGACTCATTGGCAGGCAGGCTGTAGGTTCTAGATTCATTGGCAAGCGGGTTCAAGCTCTAGATTCGTTGGTGAGGGGTTCCAGGTCAGACTAGCGTGTTGCTGTAGGAGGGCTTTTCCATTAGTGTGTGGCATCAGATTCCCTATTCCCACGTTGGGGTGCTCGGTGGCTCTTACGGCAAGGCTCATCATTAGCTGGAAGCATGCGGGGGAGATCTGTCTTCTACGCAGGTTCTAGGTCATTCATGTAGGGCTGAGAATAGCACAGGTGGGGTGTGCCAGATGCCAGGTCCCACTGCATGTGAGGGTGGCAGGGTTGCACATACACCCCTACCTTCTGTGTGTCATGGACCCTGCCTAGCCAGCAAATCTAAGAGGCTCTCCCTTTGGGCTGGAGTCTGGAGAAACGGAGGCATGGGGGTGAGTTAGGGTCAGTCCAGGGGGATGGAAACCAAGCATCCTAGGGCTCTATCCACAGGCTCTTTCCTGGGTGGACTCAGGGCTAGTGGGGTCCCGAGTTCCCTTTGCAGCCTGTAGCTAATGCCAGAAAGGGGGTGGCTAGCAGAGGTGGGCTAGCACAGTGGGACCAAGCCACCGGGCACTTCCACAGAGCCTAAATCCAAAAGTGCCCCATCCTGGTAGCAGGGGGTGATGGTGGTTATGCATGGCGGGGAAAGGGGGAAGGGGCAAAATGGGGCTTTACCCTGCAGTCTCAGCCCTGCACCCCATGGTGCAAAGCCTCTCTCAAGATTGGGCCCCTGGGGCCAGGAAGGGTCATGCCACATGCCTCCGAAATCCAGAGGCGGATTGTTATGTATTAGCATATGCACACCAGATGCTAATCACACAGTAAGAACAGAGGAGGGGAGGTGGGAGGGCAGTATGACTCCCCCCATCGAACCCCCTTGCTCCACTAAAGGGGTCTGCAGGGAACCCAGGCATCCTGGCAGTGCCCGGCTGACCTGCATGCGATGAAATCGAACCCCCAGCCAGGCCCACAGACAGCTCCCCCAGCTGCCTCTCACAGCTTTGGGGCTCCCTTGTCAATGCGATGTTGACCCCAGATGACTCCAGGGCAGGGCAGATGCAGGAGCCCCCGGAGAGGGGATGGGAAACACTCCAGCTGGACCGGGGGGAGACCCCAGGCGTCCCCAACCCAGAAGCCCAGGCCTGATGCCAGCAGCTGGCTCAGGTGACTGGGTATTGAGTGCTGCAAATGTGCCGACTGGGTTGTAACATAAAGCCAGGGCTGCGGGGGTCACTTTCAGACAGATGCCCCCCACCCTGGCCTGCCCCATGCCAGCAAATCTTGCCTCTGCAGAAGGAGCCTCCCAAGCCATGCTCAGGGGAAGGGGGGCAGGGATCGGGGACCAGACCCCCCACCCCCTCTGCTCCCCGATAGCTAAAAGCCTCTGGGCCTGGCCTCCAGCTGAGCTGGAGTGACTGCAAGGGGGGGTGGGACACACCTCTGCCTGGTACCCCCAGTGCTGCCCTCTTCTAGGCAGAGTTGGCACTGCCCAGCTGCGTGTCTGAGATCCCGTAATGCCCAGCTCAGAGGGGGAGTCTCCCATAGCTCCTGTCTTCCCAGCTTGGCTGCCCTCCCAGGCACCCACATTGGGGAGGAAGGGAGGAAATCACATGGGCTTCACCTCCCCCCGCATCAAGACAAGCAGGACCCACAGCTCGAATCCAGCGAGGTACTTAGGCACTGGGAGGCCTGAAAGAGTTAGACACCCCCCTGCTTTGAGGATGCTGGTCTCATGTGTATGGACATGTGTGTGCATATGCATGTATAGGCATGTGCATGCGTGGGTGTGGGTGTGCGCCGGTGTACATGTGCTCACGTATCTGCTTGTGCAGCATGGTGCGCCCCGCCTGGCCCAGCCCTCCAGCTTGTGCCTCACCCTTCTCGAAGCCAGTGATGTTGCTGCCTTCCCCAGGGGTGAGACTGTACGGTAATCAGAGAAGGCAAGTCTGGCATCACAGAGGCTTCTGGGAGACCCGTGGAAGAGGGTTTCTCATGGGAAGATGAGTGGGGCATGATGCCCTTGGCTAAAAAAAAAGGACATCGTTTTCTTGGCCTCCTGGGGGACGGGGGGTAGTACCCCTCAGAGCACAGATGGGGAAACTGAGGCACGGGCAGGCTGGCCCCACTGAGCTGGAGCTGGCCCAGGGGGACTGAGGGACCTTTAGAAGAAAGCATCTGCCACAGGGAATCACTGAGACCAAGGCAGGGCTTGCAACCGGCCCCCAGCACCCTGGCCACATGCCCTTCGTTGGCTCCTAACCCTGGCTGCTAGCAATAAACCATCCCTCCCAGAGCCCCGGCACGCTGTGTACAGCACCGAGCGCCTTCCCAGCACTCACAGCTGGCTGGAATACACCACCCAACACCCAAAAGTGCCTCCGCGGGAAGGTGCATTCATCCCAGGCCCAGCTGCACAGGTTTGGCTGCCAAACAGGGCCGGTAGCATTCGTGGAGAAAGGAGACATCTTCAGACAGGGAGCACATTTGCCGACGGCAGCTACACGATCCCACCTGGATCCCCCACCGTGGCCGGCCGCGGGCAGGGACGCACCCAGAACAAACGGCCTTTGATCTGGCACCTGGGCCCCTGTCGACAGCCCGGGGGCAGGGCTGGGGCAACAGACGCCCGCAAATGCAGAGCCAGTTGCTCTGGGAAGGATGGGAGATGCAGGGGGTGGGAGTGGGGGGGGGGATCAAGGTGCTGGCTCTGACCCTGCAAAGTCCTTCGCCACATACAAGCCAGCACAGGTTTAACCGGTGATTCTCAACTGGGGTTAAACAGGTTCTTTTAAGGGTGCAACAACTTACCCACAGCTCACAAGAAAAACCCGGAGATTGCCGATAGGAATCCAGAGAGCCCCCAGCATCCTGCCCTGCTGCACAGTCTGAGTTGCTTCCAACAAAAGAACGGTGCTAGGATTTTTCTGTAGTCAAGAAATGGGTGAAAGCCAAGGGCTGGTAACCGGGGTCTGTCCTGAGCAAGGGGACCCCAGGCTGCACGGGCCAGGAGTCTGCACATTCACAAAGGGAAAAGAGCCCAAGGGGAAACTGAGGCAGAAGGCACAGGAAGGCAAGGAGAACGTGACCACCATCGACAGGGCCGAACCAGAGGCCCGCCATACGCAGGGCTCTGACCACCCAACTTCTCCGAGGACATCACACCCGCTAACGCCCACCGAGAGAGGGAGTCAGAGGAGACAAGAGGCCCCAGCAGAAATATTTAATGCCTTGTCGTCAGAGGAAGGACAATTACAGCTCCCCGACACCCCCCGCCCCCTGCTTGCTGGGCAGCAGCGTCCAGCCAGGTCTTCCCCAAGACAGAGACGGTTTTCCCCGAGACAGAGACTTTGCCAACCCTAATAGCAGATTTTCAACCCAGACCGTTTCTCTCCCAAGTGCAGCTTCAGTGTTGGAGTGAAACAGGCCATTGCACAGCCAAAGCCAGGGCAATTCACTTGTCCTCCTGCCACATTCCCCCAAGTCCCGTATATTCTTGAAAACAACACACATCTCCTGCCAACCAGATTCAACTCCTGGAATCGGGGGGTGAGTATAAGTGAGGAAGTATGGTAATAGCAGTTTCTGCCTGTTGGGGCTGGGGGGGGTAAAAGTTAGGCTGTACTTGCTGCTGACTGCGGACACCCTTCCCGCTCCCCCTCCCCAGCCCATTGCAGAAGCAAGGACAGACCTTTTCCTCCCTCATTCTGCCTTTCCAAAACAACGGGAGTCTTGTTCAGGGGTGCGTGGTATGCAAGACTGTACGGCAATCAGAGCGAGCAGGTCTGGAGATACAGAGGCTCCTGGGAGACCCGGGGCAGAGGGTTTCTCACGGGAAGCCGAGTGGGACGTGAGCCCCTTGACTAAAAATAAAGGGTGCTGCCTTCTTGGGCCCTTAGGGGGGTAAGAAAGTTACAGCACCCCCTCCTCTCCGCCCCCCCACTACAGATGGGGAAACTGAGGCAGGCTCTGGGACTTGGTCACAGCAGAAGGCTGCGGCAGAGGAGAGGCTTAACCCCTCGCCTCCCGTGGCCCCATCAAGAGCCCTAGCCACCAGACTATCCTTCCATGGCCCAGCTAGTCCCACCATGATGGAAACCAGGGGGGCAGATAGGGTGCCCCCAAAACCCCAGCAGCCCCTGCGGGAAACCGGGCATGTAGTGTTAAGTGGGTGAGAGGAGAGGGGGCTGTAAGGCGGGGGGGGAGGGGGTAGTGTGGCTGTGAGCCCCATCTTATAAGTTGGGGGGCCTGGTAGCCAGTGGCTAGCACCATAAACACGGGTGCCCATGGAGGCACGGGGCAGAGGATGGAGATGAGGGGGGACCCCGGCCCCGCAGCAGGGCAGAGCTCAGGGGCTGGGCAAGGGCAGCACCCCAAGCTCAGCCAGCCGGACCTTGGCCATGGCTTCCCAGCCCTTGTTGGCCTGGGGGCTGCGGGGAGAGGGGTGCAGGAGCCCCTCCACCCGCACCCGCAGGCCAGCCGCGGCCAGCGCTTTGCGCGCCCGCTGCTCGGCCAGTCGGCCCACGCCGATCACCAGGGAGACCCCCAGCAGCCCAGCGGCCCGGGCCAGGCCGTCATCGCAAGCCCGGAGCAGGGCCTCGCGCTGGGATGCCGGCAGGTCGGCCG
>NW_005842823.1:454522-458784 GCF_000455745.1 Alligator sinensis | reverse complement strand
CCCCCACATACATACACACCAGGTCTAAGCCCCCCCCCAACACGTCCACCAAGCCTAGGACCCCCTCCCCACTCCAACCCACCAGGCATAGGACCCTCCCACACACACATCCAGGCCTAGGATCCCCCCCACACCCCCACCAGGATTAGATGAACCCCAAACACACTCTCACCAAACATAAGGACACCCCCCCCAAACACACACCCACCAGACCTCGGACCCCCTCCCCACCCGGCTTAGGATTCCCCCCAATACACCCACCACACCTAGGACCTCCCTCCCAAACACACACTCACCACGCATAGGACCCCCCATCCCCCCCAAACACACTCACCAGGCATAGGACACCCTCCCCACACACACCCCCACCAGGCCTAGGACCCTCTCCTCACCCCACACCCACCAGACCTCCTCCATACACACACACCAAGGCTAGGACCCTGCCCCAGGAGCCGGCACCACAGCGGGAAGCGGGTGCCAACACAGGAGCCAGGACACCTGGGTTCCTTTCCCAGCTCTGCCAGTGCCCTTCCCCTTGTGATGAGCTCTCTGGGAACCCAGGAGTCCTGCCCCCAACCACCTATTAGATACTCCTACTCTTTGCCCAGAGCTGGTGAAAAGCCCAGGAGCCCCAGCACCCCCTGCTCTGCACCACTGGCTCCCAGTCAGAGCTGGGGATGGAACCCAGGAGTCCCCAAAGGGACCCCTAAACCCCCGCCAGCCCAGTGAACGCATTTCAGGGATAGCAAATCCACCCCCCCACCATATTAATTGCCCCTGGGTCTCAGGTCAAGATAAACCCTCCCTGGCCAGTCCCCAGAGCTGCCAATTAACCAGGGCACTAACGCAGCCTGGCGGGCACCCGCCGCCCCCCTCCCTTTACCAATTAAAGTGCATTATTGAATTATTTTGCTGATCCCTTGACCTCTGACCCCAGGCCTGGGGGCTGTCAGAGGGGGTCAGGGATGGAGCAGCTGTCAGGCACTGGCAGGTGGGGGGTCGGTCTTGGCTCACAGTGCCACGGGAGTCCAGCCTGGGCCAGGGGAAGGTTCCAGGGGGTGTAGGGCAGGCAGGATCAGGCCCGCAGGGTGTTACCTAGAGCCCCCTGTACCCAGGCCTGAGGCCCCATGGGTCACCCTCCACCACCCTACGAGCCACCGGCTATACCAAGACCCCTCCTGCCACCCCTGTGTGCCCCCCACACCCCTCCCCTGCCCCCCCAGCTGTATTACCCCGGTCTGGGCCATGCCAAAGGGCCCCGGGTTCATGCCCAGGAAGAGGACGTCAGCACTAGGCCGGCAGTATCGGCGCACATAGTCCTGGTGGGGCTCCCAGGCGTACTCCAGCGGGTTGTACACGTAGCAGACGGGCTCAGGGAACACCAGCTCCCGCAGGCGGGCGTTCAACTCCAGCTCGGCCCGCAGGAACTGGGCTGCCAGGCTGTCACCCTCCGGGAAAGCCAGCACCGCGGGCAGGGCGCTGGGGGGCCCCGCCACCCCCTCCATCACGCGGCCAGCGCCTGTCAGACAGAAACCTGGTTGTGAGACCCCCTTGGCAGGGGACACAGGTCAGAGGGACCTCAGCAAAGCCCCCATTCCCCAATGCTGGGGGACACGTGCTGGAGCCGGGGGCCTGCTCCAGCCCGCACTGGGGGTTCGAACTTGGATCCTGGAGGCGGGTGGCACTGTCATTCCCCTGAGCCTGGTGGTGCCATTGAGCAGGATCCAGAAACGCAAGGGCCTGGGCACCACCCTCGGCTCAATGCAGCCAGTCTGGATATCCCACATCCCCTGGCACCCCATAGCACCCCGTCTCCCTCCCCGGCAGCCAGCCCTCATTGCGAGGCCTCTCTCTCTGGCATGCCGATTTCCATCACTGCCCTGGTTCCCAGTGAACCGGGAGACCTCTGCCTATAGCCCTCCGTGGGGAATGGGCTTTATAGCCAGTTTTATGGCTGCCATTAGCGACGCCGCTACAAGCCATCCCTGTAAATAATCTCTAAATGCTTGGCGCTGTGATTAAAAATATCAAGCCCCGCGCGTGCTACCGGTGAGCTCTCCCCCATGCCCCAGCCTCCGACGAAAGAGCCCACACCCTGGGAAGAACGCGCCGTCGGGTCCCACGCCACGGAGATGGGGGTCCCGCGCTGGAGCACCCAAGGGGCCCCTCTGCAGGCCAGGGCAGCAGGGCGTCAGGCGCTGTACAAATCAGAGAGAAAAGGCAGCTCCCGCCTCCAAAAGCTATGAGGCCGCGTCAAAATTGGAGAAACGGGGTCCAAGGAGGTCATGTCATCACGGATCAGTTGTCAACACACAGTCGGCCCTAACTGCCCTCATAAAGGCTCCCCACACCGTGACCCAAGGAGGTGGAAACTGAGGCACACTGTACCCACATCACTTGCACGGTACAATGGTGGCAGAAACCAGGTGTCCTGTGTGATAGCCCCGCGACCCAGCCTGCCCAGGCCAGGGCTTTTCAATTCACCTCTCAAGGTCTAGAATGCCTTTGAGGGCCCTCACTGCCAAGTGAGTATCAACTTGGACAGGTGTTTTAAGACCCCTGGCTGGAAAAGAGGGATGGACTTTCCCCCCAGACCACAATAAAGCTGCGTGGGTCCCCTGGTCAGACCCCCCAGCCTCACACCCTGTCCAGGTGGATGGGGCAGCACAGTACCTGGACACCCAGTCCCTGCCACCGCCACCTCCGAGCCCCGGCCAGGAGCTGCAGCTTCAATAAGGCATTGCGCTTCCGCATTGGAAACCTCCAGCAGCACAGAGCAAGGAAAAACCAACCCGCTATGGGATGATTTGGGCCCTCCAGGGCACCAAGCCCAGCTCACTCTGACCCCTCCAGCCTCCAATGCCATGGGGGGGGGGGAGCACTGAGGGACCCCAATCTCAAGTGCTGAAGGGGAGCCCACCCCTGAGCATGTGCTGGGCAGGGGACAGAGCAGTTGTGGAAGCGTGGGACATGGGAAAGGGCTCAATGGACACGAACCGGGAGCCTGCACCCAGCTCTGCCGTCACAACCAGGGACGGGGAGGCCTGTCATGGGGGGCTAACAGAGGCAGTGATGCTGCAGCTCATGGGATGACCAAAGTTACTTTTATTTAACAGTCAAACCAACCAGGAATCAGTTCATGGAGAGGTGGGGGCAGGTAATTGCCTTATTATAGAAAACCAAGTTGGAGTGGGGCTATTTACATTCCTGGGATGTGGGGGGGGTACCTCTAGAAAAGGGGATTTGGAGCCAAACTTGGCAGCTTGGGTCATCATCAGGGATCCAGGTTCTCCGTTTCCCATGGAAAAACAGAAAACCGCAGATTTCCCTATTTTACGAGAGAAAACCCAGATTTTACCTTTGGGCAGAGAAACCCATGGATTTCCCACTTTTGCAGCGGGGGAGGGAGAGGGGGAAGGGCAGGGCAGGGCCTCAGGCTCTCAGTCACCCAGGGCTTGGTCCAGGCTTGCTGTTTCTCCTGGAGCCCGTCAGGTAAGTGAGGCTTGCAGTGGGGAGCCAGCTCCGTGCTCCTGCTGCAGCGCCGTTGACTTCTGTTCGGGGGCAGCGGGCTGCGGACCTGGGTCCCTGGCCCCATCCAGCAGGCTGCAGGGTAGAGTCTGTGGGTCAGAGGCAAGGGGCACGAGCAGGGCTGGGGAGTATGGAGGGGGGTGAGGGACATCGGCAGGGCTGGGGGGGGGCCTTTCATTTTAATCACGGATTTGGGGGGTTTTATCAGAGAATTTGCAATTTTTTTATCAGGGAAAAGCAGGATCCCTGCTGTTCAGTGTCCTGAGGATAGAGGGGGCTCCGGCATAGTTGTGTGGTCCTAGGAGGGTGTCAAAGGTTGGCCGGTCCCAGCAAGAATGGCTCCCCCGCCAAGGAGGGGCAGGGGTGGCCCCGTGCTCCACCAGCCCCCTGTCCCCCCAGTGCGCCATGGCAGGGGCTAAGAGGGGGGCTGTGAGGCTCTGCTGTGGGCGGGCGGGTGCGGGCGGACGGCGGCTTCCATGCACTCGGTCTGGCGGGCCAGGAGCCCCAGCAGTGTGTGCTGCGTCTCGCGCTCCATGCGCAGGTTCTCGCGCAGCAGCTCCACTGTCTCCCGGGCCACAGCCACCACCTCGCGAGTGCCCTCGGCGATGCGCTGGGCCGGCAGACTGGCGGCCCGACGGGCCTGGAGGATGCCGCGGCGCAGCAGGTCAGCACACCGGTCCTGGTGGTACTCCATGCGGGAGCGCCACTCCTCAGCCGCCCGCGCCCGCCGCCCC
>NW_005842823.1:451020-454446 GCF_000455745.1 Alligator sinensis | reverse complement strand
CGGGAGCCGCGAGGGCCCGATGACGGCTGGGGGTGGCCCTGGAAGAGGAAGAAGTGGGACAAGGCGGTCATGGCTTGGCCGGCTGGGGGTCTGCTAGTGCCCCCAGCAGGTCTCCCTGCCCCCATCCAGGTGGGGCATGGCCTAGGCTCAGTAGGGTGATGCCCACCCAGCCCCTGCAGGACGTTGCACTGGTGGGCAGAGACTCAGAGGGAGAGAGGAGCCCGCAGGTTGGCCTCACTGCCATCTTCCAGGACAGTGCCACAAGACAGGCTGGAACTGTGGATCAGGACAGCTGTCAGCACCAGGCCCTCACTGCCAAGTGAGTATCAACTTGGACAGGTGTTTTAAGACCCCTGGCTGGAAAAGAGGGATGGACTTTCCCCCCAGACCACAATAAAGCTGCGTGGGTCCCCTGGTCAGACCCTCCAGCCTCACACCCTGTCCAGGTGGATGGGGCAGCACAGTACCTGGACACCCAGTCCCTGCCACCGCCACCTCTGAGCCCCGGCCAGGAGCTCCCCACCCATGGGACCCAGCCCTGTATGGGCACAGGGCATAGCAGCAGGCCCCAGTGGTGTCAGGAGGAGTTTGGGATCAGTCACAGCTCGGGGCTGCCATGTGATACCCACAGGGTAAAGACCCTGGCAGGGCTCCTGCATGGAGGGGCCCAGATACCAAGCAACCAGCATGGTGCTGCCCTGATGGTCAAAGCAGTCAGGACAGGGGGGGCCCTGGGTGTTAACACAGACATGCTGCCACCTCCAACTTCCAATCTGGGCCTCCCAGTGCCCCCGAGCTGGTGGGAAGCGGGGTGGTGTGGAAGGTCCCAGTGCCCCCACTCTACAGCCAAGGATCTGGGGGGCAGACAGGGATCTCTCATGGGAGAGGGGTAAAAAGGAGCCAGCAAGATGATACCCTCCCCGGGTTGGGCTCCTGCTCTGAGGGGAGGGGCTGAGAGGAGTCCCATAGGTTTGCTCAGGGTCACAACAGTTCCTAGAAGCATGTTGGGGGGTATAGGCAGGCATCTCAAAGCAGGCCTGGGATGGGGAGGATCCCCACAGCCTCACTCACCGGGGTCGTCAGAGTCCGAGGTAGGGGGAGTCTCGGCAGGCTGCCCTGGCGGGGGCTGGCTGTCAGCGGCCGCGGGCAGTGGGGGCAGCGGGGGCAGCTGGAACTCAGCCAGGTTGGTCTCATCCGAGCTGCCTTCATGCAGCAGGGGCACAGCCTCGTGCTCCTCTGTCTTGAAAAGCACCAGGCCCTCGCTGGGGTCCTCTGCCACCTCGCACGGCGCCTCCTCGGACCCACTGACGTCCGTGTCCTCGGGCTCCCGGCCCGGCCCAGGCAGGAGGCGCGGCCGCCCACCCGGGTTGCCCGCCAGGATGCGGGACAGCTCCTTGTAGAAGGGGCAGGTGGCACGCTTGGTGCCGGCCCGGCGGTTGGCATCCCGCGTCTGCTTGTAGTGGCGCCTCAGATCCTTGGCTTTGTTGCGGCACTGCTGCCCATCGCGATTGTGGCCCCGTGCCGCCATGCGCAGGGCGATGGCGTCGTACACGGCCTGGTTGCGGTGGTTTTTGCGCAGCGCCAGCTGCACCGACTCTTCCCCCCACAGGGCGATAAGGTCGCGCACCTCTTCCCGCTTCCAGTTGGCCGCGCGGCGGATGGCTCCGGCCATGCTGCTGGGCTGGGCGGGCAGGCGGGCTGTGGGCGGGGAAGCCGGAGTGTGAAGGACAATGTGGGGAGTGGGGAAGGAGCCGGGTCCCAGGGAAAGGAAGGGGGGCTGAGTTCGGGGCCGGAGCCATCGTGGACACAGCCACCAGAGGGGGAAAGGGAAGGCCGCAAAGGGATTTTGCCAGGCTAGCCTAAACCAGGAGAGGAGCAGACAGACGAAACCTACCCCGTGCAGATTTAACCCTGATCCACCCCGATGAACTAAGAGCAGAGCTTGGCCCGCCTGTCCCTCACTTGCCTTAACCCAGCTTCAGGCTTAACGTGCATCAAGCACTTCACCTGTCTGCACCCTCAAGCATGCTACCCGTTAACGAGCTGGCCCAGGGGCTGCGTGGACACAGGCAGGGGAGTCCAAAGCTCTGGGGTCTGTCCCCGGCTCTGCCACTGACCTGGTATGCGAGCATGGACAGGTCACCACCTCTCTGTGCCTCAGTTTCCCCTGGGCTACTCAGCTTCTTGTGGCGGGGCCTCTCTTTCTCTGGCTCTGCGCAGCACTCGGCGCCACGGGGCCCAGAGTTTGGCGGAGGCTGCGGGAATATAAATAAGAAGCAGGGGGTTGAAGGGAGCAGGGGTCAGAGAAAGCAGCCTGGTTCCTGTCCTGGGAGGCGGGGAGGGGGAGCTGCTCCCCCCAGACAAGGTCAAGTCAGCTTCTTGGGGAACGGAGGGGAGGGGGGAGTAAATCTCGCTTCTGCCTGCCCCGAGATCGAGTCCTACCGCCAGCTGCACCAGACGCAAATCCTGCCCCCCGCCCCGGGAATTAACGAGCAGAGCTGGTAACGAGATCCCCACCCCAGGCCCTGTGCCGTGGGGGAGAGGAAGCCGGATTGGGTTCCCCAGAAGCCCGGTCCCTCTCACCTGCCGGGCGCTGGTGAAAGCCAACCGGCAAGTGTCAGATGTCGGCTCCATTCCCGGCGCCGCGGATACTGTCTCTGCCCCAGCTCCCTTGGCCCCGGTCCCAGCCCAGAGCCCGCTGGCGCTGCCCAGCTGTGCCCCCGTCCAGTACAGACTTGCACACATGCTGCAAGCTCTTACAGGCAGAGGCAGCTGGTTCGGTCACTGTGCTGCACCCAGGGGCGCCGGACGCTGCCCTGGGGAGAGGCTGCCCATGGGAAGCACGTCGAGGATGGGCTTTGCCCCATGACGCTAGGCTGGAAGGTAGCAAGGCCCAGCAGGGAAGACACATGCCGCACGATGTCAGGAAGACACCTGGGTGTCCAGCTCAGACGAGCGCACCCCTGCCACACCGTGCCTCAGTTTCCCCTCTGTCTAGTCCCGCAGCAGCACCAAGCTGCTGCCCTACCCGCCCTGCCAAACCCCTTCGTCCCAACAAGGAGGCGGCACCAATCCCTTGGCATCGACCTGGGATGCAGCCAGTGAGCCTGATCCGGCTCAAAGAAGGAGCCAAGCCCCCCCTGCAAGAGCCCGGGACAGGAGCCCGCCGGCAAGAGACAGGCGCGGGCTCCCCCAGCCCAGCTCAGAGCAAAGCCGGACCCCCCAGGGCTGCTGGGGGGGCACACCTGCCCCTCTTCCCAGCCAGCCAGACGGCCCCAGGGACCCCTCAGCACCGCCAGCTCCAAGGGACAGGAGCCGGGTGCGGGACACGGTGCTGGGGGCACCGAGCTCCCCTGCCTGACCCCCAACAGCCCCATGCACGGACTCGCCCCCTATGCAACCCAGTACCAGCCCCCAGTGCAGCCC